>NC_133650.1:234310650-234604497 GCF_009905375.1 Apium graveolens | reverse complement strand
TTAAAGGCTGACAAAAGAGCACAAGCAAAGCTTGAAAAACAGCTAAAGTCAAGCCAAGTTAAAGAAATGAAAGGAATTGAAGTCAGGGGTGAAGAAAAGATTGCTAACTTAGATGAGGTTCTTGGGAGCATATTTGGTGAAAATATGGAGGAAAGAGAGGAATGGCAGAAGGGAAACAGAAGAAAGGCCAAGGCACACAGAAGGAGTGAAGATAACCCTGAAGATACCAAATCTATATCTAAACCACTACCTTCCATACCTGAACCTTTTGTTACTGATCCCTCTATAAATATCCATGGTGAACCAATCATTCCAAAAGAGGAACCTATTGATTGGGACAACATCACATTGCCTACCTTTCTAACCACTCTTCCACCACCAAAGAAACAGAAAAGAAAACCAAAATCTACACCTCCCACAACCTCTAAGAAATTCACTCAAAAACAAAAACCTAAGCCTAAGTCACCCATTTCTAAAGATGATTATGTTCACATTTGTGACATAAAAGAAATTTCAGACATTGAACTCTATCTGGATGAGCTGGAGGATGTAAGGGGAATAGCTGCCTACAGACAGTTACCAGAAAGATTAGTGTTCAGATATAAAGGAGCTGGGGAAAGAACATGGCCTCTCCACAGGATTCTAAATGAAGGCTACTCTACCTTGATCAGAGTCTTTTCAGCCATCAAAAAGGATTCTGGCTTTACCAGAACAGCCAAGACTGAAATTCTCAACAAGATTGCCAACATAAGGAAGACTTGGAGGGAACCAAATGCTTTGCCCAGAACCTTACTCATACAAGAAAGGGGAACTAAAATTCACAAATCACCTCATTGGTTGATGGAATTTAGAGATGACAAAGGAGTCAGAAGATTTTTCAGACTTGAAGACCAACTCAAGATTGCCAGCAATGAAACTCTCAAGGAAATGCAATCTAAGTTGGATATCAGTGATGAAGATGAAGCTGAATTCTTCAGAAAACTCCAACTCCAAATTGAGGGAAATGACAAAGGGCTAGGAAAGAAAACCAGGGAACAAAGAAAAAAATGATGATTTGCTCAGGCTAGAGGAGCACCCTTGGAAATACTGTAAATCTTCAATTACCTCCTAGTACATACACTTTTGCAGCACTTTTTATATTTCTACTTAGTTTCAATTCAAATATTTGTTAAGTGTTTTGTTATCATCAAGTTAACCCTGAATTTATGCCTACAGTTCTTATAGACATAAATAGGGGGAGATTGTTAGGAATATATGTGCATTAGTTTGATGATATGTTTAACAAAACACTTAAGTAGAAATTTAGTGTCTGTAGCCTCAACGGATAAGACCACTTTGGCTATCCGTTGATGGTGTAGCTTTACTTAGAAATAAGTCTAGTATTGTAGCATATTTCAGTCTCTGTATTTAAAATTGTAATTCTTAGAAGTTGAGAGAAACTATGAGTCATGTTGACTACTAGATGATATGCAGATAGGAAGGCCAATTGTAAATATTTCATGCCTTGTAATTTTGTATAAATGAAGTGGTATCAACGGATGACTTAAAAGACCTTCAACGGATGAGAAGCTAAGCTTCAACGGATGTCTCTAAAGCTTCAACGGATAACATCCTTCAACGGATGAGAGCATCAACGGATGAAAGCTTCAACGGATAACATCCTTCAACGGATGAAGTCATCAACGGATGAAAGCTTCAACGGATGTTCTGCTAATCAGCCGTTGATAAGTGGTAGTTGTACCTACAAGCAGAGGCACGTGGGTTGACAGAGAAAACTGAGATGTGGTAGCCGAATTTCAGGATCAACAGAAAAAGCAGCCGTTCTTCTTTTGTACAAAGTTGCAATAGTCAACAAAGTACTTGAGTGAACAGGAAAAGAAGCAAGTGAAGAACTTATTTTACTATTGTAATCTTATATTGTTTTTCACTTGTACACTTGGTAATATATATATGAACCAAGAAGAAGCTAGTAATTAGAGAGATTTTTCCAGAGCTGTTAAGAAATATCTTGAGAGAAAATTCATCTAGTTTGTACTAGGATGCAGCTGTGATCAACATTGTTGAACACAGATTTTCTAATACACCATCTCTGGTGGAACAACAAATCCACCAGAAAAGTTTTTAAGGTCTGTTGTGTTCTTTACATTTGTGCTTGAATATATATCTGTCTGTATTAGCTTAAAGCAATTCACACACTTGTTCTTCTTGAACACACAACTTTATAAACTGCTCAAAACTTGAAAAAGTTTTGAGATTTACATTCAACCCCCCTTCTGTAAATCTCATTGTTAGTCTTCTAGGAATAACAAGTCCCGATATGTTAGAAAGTATCTGAATATTATTATTTAAATAATATTCCCATAAGGATGATCCTTATAAAAATAATCGAGGTAGGAGTTTTAAAACTCATACTTGAAATGAAAAATAAATAACCAAAGATATACTTATACGAAAGTATGATCTTTATTTGAATAATCGAAAATAAGTTTAATTATCGAAACATTATTCTTTAATAAAATAAAGAATATTATGTAATAAATAAGCGGAGTCATAAGTCCTCAAATGAATATTCAAAATAATATTCATTAAATAAAATAAATGGAGTCTTAAGTCCTCGAATGAAAATTCAAAATAATATTCATTAATTAAACTAAACGGAGTCATAAGTCCTCGAATGAATATTCAAAATAATATTCATTAAATAAAATAAACGGAGTCTTAAGTCCTCGAATGAATATTCAAGTCCTCGAATGAATATTCAAAATAATATTCATTAATTAAACTAAACGGAGTCATAAGTCCTCGAATGAATATTTAAAATAATATTCATTAAATAAAATAAAGCTATCGAATAAACCTTATTCGATTAATAGTTTTGAAAACTATATCTATATATAAATATAAATATATATATATATATATATTATACTCGGGAACATCGACTCCCGGTTAGAAATATGTTCACCTTTGGGTCCCCTATACTAAGGGTATACGCAACTACTGCTTATCTCTAGCATAGGTATTATGCAACTTATAAGCAATTGAATCAACAATTAGATATCAAGATTACGAAACAGACATGCATATATACCATATCAGCATGTTCCAATATATCGCAAGATTTGCTAATAACATTCATGCACTTATCACAAGATAATGCATATACATATATACATCACAACAACAGTATAACGGGTAGAAAACTTGCCTGAGCGACTGGGGGTAGTAAAAGGCCTGGGACGAGCCTGGTAACCTATAAACAACATATAAGTTGGAATTAAACCAAAGTCGCTTAAGAATCTACACTTTAACCAACTAGACTCTACGCTCGCTTTTGCGCTTAACGATTCACTTAAGTCGCTCGAGTACCCTCGGCTCCACCATTTTTAATAAATTAACCATTATGAATTTTAAGGAGATTCTTTCGCGAGTACTTTACCAACTTCCTAATCCACATTAAATAATTATTTAGTAATCCAATTAGTCTTTTAGGGGCCTTAACCAAGGTTTCAAAGTAAGGCGAGGGAAAATGGTCCGTTCGCGAAACGCCGTTACTTAAAACGGTCGTTTCTCCTAAACCGTACATCGGATTCAAGCGTACCACATATCAAAACGAAGCTCGTAACATGAACTATCTAATCATGGCAATGGTCAAAACCTAACAGTGAGTCCACGGGTCCTGAAGTTAAGAACAAAAACAGTCTAAGGAAAATTGGGCATTACGACGGCTATAACTTAGTAATTCCCAAATTTTTACCCAATCAATTCAATATTAAACCACCACCAATCAACACCATTCCACCATCATTCAACCACAAATCAACCATACAACCAAACTTCATCCAAATCCTATTAAATCAGTCAATTACTTCATGTTTTATCCATCTTATTCAATCACAACAAGAGCTACTAACTATACTTAAGGTTCATCAACCAACAACCAAGATTTATAACCCAAAATCATTATAATTCCAACCAAACTCTAAACATACAAAAATCATGCTCTTATGAACTATAACAAACAAAACCAAACCTAATACTCAAAGTAAAGTTAGGGTTTGGAGGGGTTATACCTTCCTTGGAGAGTGGAGAATCACTTAGGAAGCCTTAAATAACCACTAACTATCTCTACTAAGCTTGGATCTTGAAGAAAATATAAGAAAACACAAAGTTAGTTTCTTGAAAACACTATTCACCAAGAACTTTGATGAATTGATTAGCTATGTTAAACATGGAATCTTGAGCTTAAACTTATGGCTCATCTAAGTTATAAATTATGGAAGCTAAAGAAACAAACCTCTTGATTTTTGAAGGTGTGTAGCTTGAGTTTTGAAAATTTTCCTTTGCTTTTCATGGAAAAGCCGAGAGCAAGAATGAGGGGGGAGAAGAAATGCTTCTTGTTTGGTTGCCTAGGTATATGTGTGATGATTTGCTTGTTAATTAGGTTGTTACCATGGTAAAAATTGTGTGGCTCACAATCATCCAACAATTCCTTCCCTTTTGGTCATGCTTAGGTCATCATTCTTATGTCATCTTCCCATGCTTGTCCTCTTCTTATTGGTTTGATGACATCATCATCACTAACCTCTTTGATTAGCTCCTAATTACTTGGCTAATGACCGCTGATCTGCTATACGGTTCGCTTAACTTTCGTTCTCGTTTATCATTTGAGGGATCATACCCGGGATCTTATTACTTGGGTTTCCTTAACCTTTCTTAATACATTATATTCCTTTTTTTATCCTCTCTTATAATCCTTGAATTTAAGTCCTTCTTATCCTGTTACCTTATACTCAATTCTTTCGGTATCTGGTGGATTTTCGGGAAAAATCAAAGTGTTCGAATTTAGATTCTGACGATCTTTACATACACTTATATACCCTATAGAGTACTAAGATCTCAGAATAACAATAGAAGAACCCCTACATAGTGTGGCATGAAAAGTTTTCTTATTCAGCAAAATCACTATTCATAAGGGTTACAAAAAGTTCAAAATTTTTGGGGTTATTACAAGGAGTCTAGTCAGAAGTTCCCAAGGAAGTTTGGCCGGAATTAGAATAGTAGATTTAGAAGGCAAGGCATGGCTCAGGCAAATTCCGGTGTCACCTCAGTTGCCTCCGCCCCAGTCCAGTCAACCAGGCCAGTTGTAGATTGTAAGTTATGTGGTAAAAAGCATAGTGGTCAGTGCCGGAAGGATGTCTAGTGTTTTAAATGCGATAAAAAGGGTCATTATGCGTCAAAATGTAACCCAGGAAACATCGGAGTCACCTGTTTCAAGTGTGTTAAGGTTGGGCACATCTCCAGAAACTGCAAGACGGCTACTCAAGGTAATGTAGGAGGGAATGAATCTAAAGGACCAGCAACTAGCACAGCAAGATCCAGAACCTTTAAAATGACCAAGAAATCTAATGCTCAAGATTCAGATGTGGTTGCAAGTATGCTTTCTTTAAATTCCGTGCATGTTAAGGTTTTATTTGATTCGGGAGCATCTAAGTCTTTTATATCTAAAGAATGTGTAAGTAAGATGAATTTGATGTTGGAAAATCTAGATGAGCCCTTATCGATAGAGGTAGCTAATCAGGATAAAGTTTCAGTAAACCAGTTTTGACCTAGATGTCAAATAGAAATTTGTGGGCATCTCTTTTTGGTGGATTTAATATCTTTTTAGTTAGGAGAGTTTGATGTAATTTTGGGAATGGATTGGTTGTCTCAGCATAAGGCAAATATTGATTGTAAGAAAAAGAAAGTTTTGTTATATTCAGAAGACGATAAAAGAATAGTTTATCAAGGACAGAAGCAGGACAAGAAATTTCTTTCTATCTTGGAAGCGAAGAGGTTATTGAGACAAGGATGTGAAACGTATTTAGCCCATATTGTGGACACTGAGAAGAGAGTACCCGAATTGGAGGAGATTCCAGTAGTTAATGAATTCTCAGATGTGTTTCCAGACGAGTTACCAGGATTACCACCAGATCGGAAGATTGAGTTTTCTATTGATTTGATTCCGGGAGCAGAACCAGTTTCAAAAGCACCTTACCGTATGGCCCCAGTAAAAATGAAAGAACTAGCTAAACAACTCTAGGAACTTTTAGATAAAGGGATAATTAGACCAAGTGTATCCCCGTGGGGCGCGCCAGTGTTGTTTGTGAAAAAGAAGGACGGAAGCATGAGATTGTGTATTGACTACCGAGAATTGAATAAGTTAACCATCAAGAATAAGTATCCTCTCCCCAGGATTGATGATTTATTTGATCAACTGAAGGGAGCATGTTGTTTTTCTAAGATCGACTTAAGATCGGGCTATCATCAGTTGAAGATCAAGCCTGAAGATATACCGAAGACTGCTTTTCGAACCAGGTATTGCCATTACGAGTTTCTAGTGATGTCATTCGGGTTGACTAATGCGCCAGCGGCTTTTATGGATTTAATGAACCGGGTGTATAAGGAGTACCTGGATAAGTCTGTTATTGTATTTATTGATGACATCCTCATCTACTCAAAGACCAAAGACGACCATGCCGGACATCTACGAATTGCATTACAAAGGTTGAGAGAAAAATGATTATATGCTAAGTTCTCAAAGTGTGAATTTTGGTTGGAGGAAGTCCAGTTTTTAGGTCATATAGTTGGTAAGGATGGTATTAAGGTAGACCCTACAAAGATTGAAGCGATATCCAGATGGGAACAACCGAAGACCCCAACGGAAATTAGAAGTTTTCTTGGATTAGCTGGCTATTACCGAAGATTCGTGAAGGACTTTGCCAAGATTGCAACCCCATTGACCAAGCTGACCCGAAAGAATGAGAGATTTATTTGGACAGAGAAATGTGAAGAAAGCTTCCAAGAGCTAAAGAAAATACTAGTAACAGCACCAGTGTTAACATTACCAGATGAAACCGGGAATTTCGTAATTTACAGTGATGCTTCTCTTAAAGGATTAGGTTGTGTGCTAATGCAACATGATAGGGTTATTGTGTATGCGTCTAGGCAGTTAAAGCCCCATGAGCAGAAATACCCAGCTCATGATCTTGAGTTGGCGGCTATAGTGTTTGCTTTGAAGTTATGGCGTCATTACTTGTATGGAGAGAAATCTGATATCTATACGGATCATAAAAGCTTAAAGTATATATTCACCCAAAAGGATTTAAATATGAGACAAAGGAGATGGTTGGAATTGATTAAGGACTATGACTGTTCGATTAATTATCACCCAGGTAAGGCCAATGTGGTGGCTGATGCCCTAAGTAGAAAAGAGAAATTAAATATGGCCCGTATCGCGGATGAATTAGCCCGGGACTTGGAAAAGATGGAAATCGAAATTCGAGTATCAGGTGAAGATCGGGAAATGCTATACGAGATTACTTTCCGGCCAGCGTTAATGGAAAAGATTAAAAGATGTCAAGAAGGAGTTATGGAACGAGAATTGGAAGATCTGGCAGGAGAAGAATTATGTACTCAAAAGGATAACCACGGTCTATATAAGTTTTCCTCTCGCATCTGGATTCCTAATGTAGCAGAACTGAAGAATGAAATATTGCATGAAGCGCACAATTCTAGGTTTTTTATTCACCCTGGTAGCACGAAGATGTACCAAGATTTAAAGAAACACTTCTGGTGGCCAGGAATGAAGAAAGAGATTGCGGAGTGGGTTAGCAAGTGTCACATGTGTCAGTGAGTAAAAGCAGAGCACCAAAGACCCAGTGGATTGTTGCAGCCTCTACAGATTCCACAGTAGAAATGGGAAGAAATTGCAATGGATTTTGTGGTAGGCTTGTCGAGGACAAGATCGAATCACGATGCCATTTGGGTGATCATTGATAGATTGACCAAGTCAGCGCATTTCCTCCCGATTAATGAAAAGTAATCTCTGGAAAAGCTAGTTAAAATATATTTAGATGAGATAGTTGCCAAGCATGGGGTACCTGTGTCTATAGTATCGGACCGAGATCCAAGATTTAATTCAAGGTTTTGGACAAAGTTTCAAGAGTGTTTAGGAACTAAGTTAAATATGAGCACCGCTTATCATCCTCAAACTGATGGCTAAAGTGAAAGAACGATTCAGACGATTGAAGATATGTTAAGGGTATGTGCTTTGGATTTCAAGGGAAGTTGGGATGATCATTTACCATTAATAGAATTTTCCTATAATAACAGTTACCACACCAGCATTGGAAAGCCACCCTACGAAGCTTTATATGGACGAAAGTGTAGATCACCTCTATACTGGGATGAGGTAGGAGAAAAGAAAGTGTTAGGACCTGAGTTAGTACAGCAGACAAAAGAAGCAGTGGTGTTAATTCGAAAAAGATTGGAAGCCGCTCAGAATAGACAGAAAAAGAATGCAGATTTGCATAGAAAGGACATAAGTTTTGAAATAGGATCATTGGTATTACTAAAAGTTTCGCCATGGAAGGGATTGGTTCGATTCGGTCAGAAAGGTAAACTGAGTCCGAGATATATAGGACCATTCGAAGTTTTAAAGCAAATAGGAAAAGTTGCATACGAAATAGCTTTACCCCCGCAGTGGCAGCATATCCATAACGTATTTCATATGTCCGTGTTGAAGTCGTTCATTCCTGCCTCGAATCAAGTAATTGAATATGAACCGATCGAGCTTCAATCGGATTTATCCTATGTGGAGCAGCCAATCCAGATATTAGACCGTAAGGAGCGTGTACTTAGGAATAACTTTATCCCTATAGTTAAAGTACTTTGGAGAAACCCTAGGGTAGAAGAGTCTACCTGGGAACTAGAATCAGATATGCTTGACAAATATCCTCACTTATTTAATTAGTAGAGATTCTGAGGACAGAATCTTTTTAAGGGGGAAAGGATATAACGACTCTTATATTTCTGTAATATGTAAATATGTAATTATTGCGTAGATAATTAATAAAGAAGTTTATATTACTTATGGTCTCTGTATTTATTTATTATTGTTTATATGTGATTGTTGGATTGCGTAGTGTGTTTTTATGATTAACTGTTGCACAATGTTATTTTTGTTTCACTTTTAAAAAAAATGATTTTATGACAATTCTATTTTCAAAATTATTTGGGTTGTCTCTAAAATTGTTTTTATAATTTTATAATCTTACTAATTATTTTTGGGATTTTACAAAATTTACAAATCAATATTCTGCTAATTATTTATTCTTAAATGAATTTTTGAATTCATTTAAGCTGTAAAATCCATATTTAATTCTTGGATTCTTCAAAAATTATGAAACTCATATTTTATTATGTTTACAATATTTTGAGAATTTTAAAATTTTATGGTAATTTTCGGGAGTAATCTTACCTGCACGTTGTTTCGTTTATTTGTTAAAATGCGGGTATAAGTTGTGTTTGTAAAATGCTTTAAAAATTATAAAAAAAAATTATTTTAGTAACTTCAGATTATTTGTAATATTTTGAGACTATTTTGGAATTTTTCCGATTAACTTTCGCGCGCAGCTTTATGTCGATAATTGCATTTTTATATCAGAATTTCGGTTAAAAGGCTTAAAAATCACACGTGGAAGGAAGGCAGGGTACGTGTTAAGTGTTAAGGTTGGACAGCAAATGAAAAAAATTTAATACAACCCCCCCTTCCTCCTTCTTCCCCACTTTGATATCTATCTCTCCACTCTCTTTGTTTCTCCTCCTCCTTCTATTACTCAGTCCTCACCCTCGTCTTTTTCTTTCCTATTCTAATTCCTCTTCTTCTCTTTATTTCTTGTTTCCTGTTTCTGTTTCTTCTTCGGCCGCCGGCGATATTTCCGGTAATTGCCAGCCTCCTGGTTGTTACTTCTGTTGCTTGCTTCGTATACGTATATATATGTATGTTCTGTGTGTGTATGCAGTTTGCATGTGTTTGTGTATATTGGGTTCGGATGTGTCCCTGTTTTCCCTGATTCTGGTCGCTGTTCTTTTGGTTTTCCGGTTGATTGTTGCAGTTTGTGGTTGTGGCGCGTGTTGGCGCGCGTGTTGTGCAGTTTGGGATTTAATTATTTTCTGGTTTTGTGCAGGAATTTTGACTAATATTTCGTGATATTAAATTTAATTCGTGCGGGATATGATTTTAGTAATGGGTGAAATTATTTGGAAACCCGTATATTTTCGGGCACCAATAATTTTGCCGCCGCGCGCGATGAATTTTTTTACGAGCGCGCGGTGGACGGTGATGACCCTGTTCAGAGTCCTAAATATTTTAATAAATAAAATAAGTTGTATAAATTGTTTTCGGGACTAAAAATTTAGTTATGTGGCGATTTGAATTGTTTTGTTGGGATTTGACGTCGATTGATGTTTCGACGGGTTGGCCTATAAACAGAGGAGTTGTTGTCCAAATTTTTCTAAAAATTACCTTAAATTACGAATCGAGTATATATATATATCTCGTTTAATACAAATTGACCCCTGATTGTTATGTGCACTATTATTGTGTATATATTATTATAATTATTATTAATATGCTTACGAGTCAAGAATTATATCGTTGGGTAATTAGTTAGTGAGGAAAAGTCAAGCATAATCAGTCGTTTAACCTAGGTTGTTTCGATTTCGTAGGTTCGAGTCGAAGGACCCAGTAGTTAAAGTCAATTAGAGTTAAGCTAGTGTTAGTGCAAAGCTTCGCAAGGCAAGTACCCCTGAACTAATCTTTTACAGTTCAGTATATATGAATAGTTGTTGATTTAAATTATGTACTGGAACAGAACGTTTTAAGTTACGTATTCCCCGTATTTAAATATGTATTACTGAACGAGGTTTTGGGGAAAAAGTAACTTCTGAAAATGCCTATCTCTAAATTGTGATTAAAATTAAAAAGGGATTTTTAGAATGTGTGATGTAATCGTTTAAACAGAGATAAGTGTAAATGATTTTGGAAACTGGATAAAAATGAATCAGATATTGGATGATCAGTGGCGTAAGAGGTCCGTTATTAGGTAACGGCCCAGCATGGTTGCATAAGAGGCTAAGTCGGATGTGCGCACTAGTAGGCCGCTTAGTCCAGCATGACAGAGACCTAGCTAGTCTCTGAGTTCCGGAACGAAATTTGTGGTGGGATAGACTGATCAGTTGTCCCTAGCATTCATCCTCTTTTATATCTGATAAAGGTTTAATGGTTCCCGAAACAGAACAAATGGTTTATAGTCCCCGTAACGGGACATGTGATTTATGGGTCCAGCAATGGACAGTGGTTTTGGAAAGAAAATAGCATGCTAAAATTTAACTCTGGTATTTTTACACAGCACACTACAGATGATGTTATTTTGCAAAGCATGCTAGTTTTGATATCCAATTTTTACCTGTTTTACGGATTTTTCGTATACTAGTCTAATATTTGTTCCTATATTGTTTTATACATCCTGTTACTGGTTATTCATATAGAGGTACTGTTGGGAAATGGATTGCTCACCTTTGCAGCTTATTTTGTATTTATTTATTGCAGATGTCTAGAAGACCAGGTCAGCGTAGAGTGTCATCCTCCGGTCCCGGCTCCTCTGAGGTAGTTTGTATCAGACCCTGAGGTCTGATGTGTTGCTGTAATAAGTGAGGGTGTCTGGTTTTGATTAAGTTAGTGTGTGTGTTGTAACCTAAATAATACTTGAACCTGTCTCGGCTCCTGGTCGGGGTCGTGTATTATAATAAAGTATATTTAGTAGTTTTTGTTATAATTTATCATATTTTTGGTGACGTCAGCCCCTGACCCCGGGGTTGAAGCCGTCACAGCTAGTGAGGATATGTCAAGCATACCTAGACGTCTAACATAGAATATTTCGAATCCTGTAGGTTTTAGTCGGAAGACCTGAAAGTTGATGTCAGACTAAATTAACCTAGCGATCAGTCGACAAGCACAACGAGGTTCCAAGCGAAGAACCTGAGCGTTGAAGTCAGATCCATGATAATCTACTAATTAGGTGATAAAGCCCGAACGTTCGAGTCGATCCAAGATCAGTCAGTGATAGTTATAAAGCTCTGCAAGGCAAGTACCCCTGACCATATTCTTATGGTTCAGTATATATGAATAACTGTTGTTTTATTCTCGTAATGGAACATAATATTTGAAGTTACGTATCCCCTGTATTTGGAAATGTTGTTTAAAAATATATTTTTGGGAAAAGTAACTTCTGAAAGCACCTATCTCTAAACGTGATTAAAATGAAAAGAAATTTTGAATAGTGTGCTGTGACAGAATGATTTTAAAAAGAGATAGGTGATAGTGATTTTAGAAACTGGATAAAGAGAGTGTTTTGATCCACCTATGTCGTGGAAGGTTTTGATCCACCTATGTCGTGAAATTTGGAAAGAGGTAAAAGAGGAATTCAGTTGATCTATTGAAATTAAGTAGGCGTAAGTGGCTAATTCGGTTGGGCGCTCTGTTTAACCGATTAGTGCAGCGTGGGGAAAGACCTAGCTAGTCTTTTCCCAAGTTCCGGAACACATTCTTTATTCTGGATGGCCGTTAGTCGTTGTCCGGTGAGGATGGACCGATCAGCTATCTTCACCCGTTGAACGTCCAATAGATTTGATTGATTCAGTTTTGAAATTGTTTAACAAATTAACTTGTTTGAGACAGATGATTTGAAAATGAAATAGCATGCTAAGATTTAAATCTGGTATTTATACACAGCACACGACTGATATTGGTGTTTTTCAGAGCATGCTAGTTTTGAATATCCAGTTTATGAAGGTTTACCATGTTTTGCAAACGAGCTATAATCTCTGTTCCTATAACTGTTTTATCATAAATTGCTTTACTTGTTATTCATATAGTGGTACTGCTGAGAAATTGATTACTCGCCTTTGCAGAATGTTTTGTATATATGTATATGCCTAGGAGATTCTACCGTGGTAGTCGGGGTAGAGCTCCAGTTCCTTGCGCGTTGGGCTCTTCTGAGATAGTTGTGTTCAAACCAGATGTGGTCTATTGAGTTGGTGTATTAAGATTGTATAAGGTAAATTGAGTTGTGATAGTTGTGTAGCCTAAATCATACTTAAATCTGGAAAAAATCTTGGTAAAAATGGTCGTATTTATACTTTGAATTGATTATATTATGTCTGTTATTGTGGCGGTCACAAAATTTCTCAAAAAAAGGCTCCAATCATTCCTCAGGAAGGCTTAGGCTCCAATCTTTTTGTTGGATTTCTTCCCCAAACCATAGACGATAGTCATTTGCGGGAGCTTTTTTCACAATTTGGATATGAGAACCGGCTATAGCAAAGGCTATGGCTTTGTAAGTTTTGATACTCCCTTTGCTGCAAGCTTAGCCGTAATGCAAATGAATGGGTATGCAAATGTAAGTTTTATAAATGTTTGATGCAGCACTTATATATGAAATTTTTTAAAAAAATCTGGAGTAAGACATTATTTTATTTTTCTCTCAAAATAAAATAGAATATACACAAGTTTCACATTTTTTGCCGAAAAATAAATATATTTCATCACTTTCTCGAATAGTTCATGATTACATCAATGAACTCCAGGTGAGCGTTGCTCATCCTCCAAATACGATAAGCATTATCACTCAAATCATTATACAGGAACTGCGAAACACAAAACAAACATCCAAATCACTCAAATGATTTAACTAGAGTTGCCCCTTGATGCTATTTAAAAATGCTCTCAGTTCCCGTGCCTTTATTGCGTGTGCTGGTGATGCTTCATTCTCTGTATCACTCAAATCAATGAATTCGGCACATGGGACCTTAGCTTCTTGACATTTTTCTACATTAGGGATATGTGGAACATTATCTTCTTGGCATTTTGGGACATTACGGACACGCATTGGTGGTGAAGGGCTCAATAGATCAACTACCTCTGCTTGCTGCAAAGCCAAAGCACTTGACTTATAAACTGCGTCAACTCTTTCTAGATCGCTTTTGGATTTTGTACCAAGTGGTAGGCCTTGATTTGTGTGTCCTACTTCGGTTAAGTCACTTGTCTTGTCTGTTACTGATTGTCTATACAAAACAGCCTTTTGGGTTGCGATATGTTCATTTTCAATGTCCAGCAACAGGTCTTGTAGCTTTTTCTCAATTTCCCTGATAGGAGCTCCCTTCTCGGATCTCTTCACTCTTGGTTTACGAGTATTTTGTTTCTTTGCTAGCGCTCTTTTTTCCTCGAACTCTACAATTTTCTCAGGACAAGCACTGCAATGAAAGAGAACGTACCTCAGTCACTGCAAGCCGTTTTCATTGATTGCAACAGAAGCATGTTTAAAGTACTAGAACTCTTAAGTCACTCTTCAAATATATTATAAAAAAATTGACTCTTAGATCTTAGAGTATCTCCAACACACTCTCTATTCAAGTTCTCAACTCAAAAATTGAGGAGGGAGAATAAAAAAATTGACTCTTAGATCTTAGAGTATCTCCAACACACTCTCTATTCAAGTTCTTAACTCAAAAATTGAGGAGGGAGAATTAAAACGTTGCTCCAACAGGCTCTTTAAACCCACCCTTAACTTTAAGAGTCTCATCTCTCTCCTCCATTTTAAGAGCCAAATTTCACTCTTAACTATTATTTTATTATATATTTTAACAATACTATCTTTCTCTTTCCATTTATTTTTGTTTTCTTGTGAATTCAAGATGTTTCTAATAATAAAAAATAGATTAAGGAATCAATTTAAAGAGTACGGTTGGAGATGAGAACACATTAAATCACTAAGAGTCAATAATTTATATTATTTTTAAAGAGTGAGCTAGGGGCCTGTTGGAGATGCTCTTAACAAGTTAATGCATAGATTTTCGTGTCAAACTCCAACAATACTCTTTATCTTGGCTCCTAAGCTATATAATATTCATATTTGAAATTTCTCTATAACAAAAAATTGAATGAAAATATGTGCAAGTAGATGTTTTATTAATAAAATATAAGTTAAGAGCCATGTAGTGGCTCTTAAAATAGAGGAGAGAGAAGAGGCTCCTAAGGATGTAAGAGCCACTAGGAGCATTGTTGGAGTTCTATTTCTTTATGAGGAGCATTGTTGGAGTTCTATTTCTTTATGAGGAGCATTGTTGGAGTTCTATTTCTTTACATACTCTTTATATTTTAATTTAAGAGTTTGTTTATAGAGGGAGATGCTCTTAGTCCTACTTGCACCAAAGGGCCAAAAAATCAATAACAGTGGTCATAAATTGAACAAACACATGCAATAGGGGTTTACCATGTATAGACAAGATCACCCTATAAAGATCAGTGAATAGGCCTGCAACAGTTATGATTGCATACAGAATTTATCAAATGAACTACACAAGTTTTTTGGAGTAGAGATAGGTTGGTATCCCCAGGTCGAAACATGAGCATTTATAAATATTTCTCTAACCTTTAATTTTAGACAAATTTATTACTAAACAATAAGATTTGTACGTTTTTCAGTGTATAGTGCTTATATGAATCATTCTGCAAGCCAACTAGTCAAAATTATATTTGATGTCACTGACATTTTGAAAAACAAAGCTCTCAAGGAATAACAACAAAAAACCACTTCAACCAAAGTTAAAACAGAAATTACCACTCAATGAGATCAGCAGGTACCACAGAGGTTTGAAGTCCATCGATGTGTTCCCAGGAGACCTCAAAACTATCTCTTCCCAGGACCTTCCTGTGCTTGATTATATCTAACAAAGGACACCTGACTGGCATCTGTTGTCATAATATAGTGGTCAGACTGTAGAAAGGAATAAACAAACACAAAACAAGATTTTGGTTTCTCTTTTTTTTTCGAAGCAGGGATTTGACCCGTTGTTACAGATAGAAGCTAAATTCGAATCTGCAAAGGATATTGCCCAACTAAGTTTTATACAATATCATTAAGATCAACAAAAATGGACAGCACAACAAAAATGGACAGCATAGCAGGTTTCCAAATGATTTCTTAAGATGGAAGAACACAAAGACAAACTTTATATACTTTTAATATCCCTAGTCTTGTAGCCTAGTGGATACACAAACAAAAATTTAATATGCTTTTAACATCCCTATTCTTGTAGCCTAGTAGATACTTCTCTTCTCTTGGTAACAAGAAGTTAAGGGCTTGGCCTCAGTGGAGGCATTAACAAGTAACAACCAATCCAAAATTTCTGCAAATGATCATAACTAATCAACCATTTCTGTGAGCTTTGATCTTTAGGAACTTACGTCTCAGTCTCCGTCAATCGTCATGACCCTTAACCTTCGTGGGATTAATATACTGCTCCGCGGAACAAAAAATTTATTACAATATACTACTCTCCCAAATTAAGAATTGGTTTGGTTCATAATCAATTTCAGTAATCAATCAAAAGGGATTTGCAAACTATAGATATCTTAAACCATAGGGCGAAAAGATAATACAAGAAAATAAAAGTAGGCCTTCAAAATTATTAGGCACGTACAAGAAGTCCCTTGACTTCTAAGTGACAAGTCATGTAATTTTTAAAAATTAATCATCACTTAAACACAGTTGTAATAATTATATTAAATATAAATTTAAAGTTCTGCTCTGACTTGTACTGCAATACCTTGTCCAGTGGAAGCCGAACTCCAAGTGCAGATGAAGTAGAACGCAACTTGGCAAACTGCCGCAACTTCCTCTCAGCAATCTTCGGAAGGATATACTCATCTAATCATTATATCAAAAGTTAACTTACAAGTGGTGTATGTCCAAGTAGTCTCAAAAAATGACCCAAGAATGCCATCGTAAAAAGATAACAGAAGAATCATATTATTTTTATGGCAAAAAGAAGAAATATGTCACTTCAGCTTGTGTGATGGATGAAGAATTCATAGTTCTCTCCCTGTGTTCGAGTCTGATTTCAGAGTACATGGTACATGCATTTGTAGACAGATGGTAAACTTCGGAAATGGAAAGTAAAGCCGACAACCAAAAGCGCTACATTATTCGTTCTGTTGTTTGACTCAATAAATACATTATTCGTTTTGTTGTTTGACTCACTCAATAAATGCAGACGTGAGTAGAGACTATTGCAAATAGATTGCCAAGATTAAAATATATATGGCTGGTCATTTAATTATGGAATGAAAAGATGAGAAAACATATATAAAGAATACAAAAATTAGAGATTCACTGAATCCATGAAACAGTTGACAAACTCTTCACTATATCAATTGATATCGTTTTAGGGTAATTATATCAATTTTTGAGCAACAGGATGAGTGTATACATAAAACCATTAATTATAAAAACGTAGGTATTCACCGTATCAATATGGCATCAAAAGCAATGTAGACGCGTCATTATTTACCAGTGATTAAGGAAATAGAAAAGGCCTCAAGAACTTCTAATGCTTCATTGTGCATATCAAATAAAGTCCACAAGATTTACAAAAAAACAAAAATCCTTCAACAGTGTGAATGAGTCAATTAAGAAAAGCCGGGATGAAGCTCAACCTATGAATATCAATTGATTAAAAACAAATTAAGCTAAGATGATGGAAATAAATATATTCAAATGCAAGATGGTCATACTTTTCCTTTTGTTTTACTAGAAATTTGATCCAAGTTCTTCTTCATTTTACTTTGTAATTAAGTTCATAAAGAAATTTTAAAAAAATATTACTTCGGGGGTGGCTACTAATAATCTTACGGTTGACCTTTGTTTTACATCAAGTTTTATATAAAAATCAAATAGTAGAAGTGAACAATGATTTTTGCACCCAAAGAAATTACCAGTTTTCTCTGGAGGCCAGTCGAAATATCGAGCACATATATTCTGAAGTTTGAGGCGGTCAAACGAAAGGACGCCAAGAGCCCTGAAAGGTATATAAAAACATGAATTCTTCCCTCCTGTTCTATTTTCATGTTCAGTTCACGTGCTACTAGTACCAGGACAGTGTAAAAAAGAGTGAGACATTTAAAATGAAAGATGCTTAGTGGCAAGGTTCATCCCCAAAGACAACGCCATATGTTCCAATCCTCACCCCCTCCCCTTACACTGAAGAAAATGTAAACTACCAAAAGCGAAATGCTGAAGAGATAAACAAGGAAGGTGGAGAGATCACCTTTGCACAACCGAAGAGTCTGCTGAGTGGCATTTTGGCCTCAGATATGCCTCGATCACTGTTAAGTATGGGTTCTTGTTTTGCAGTTGATGTACAGGTCCTACATTAACAATCACCAACTATAAGTAATGCTTTTACAATAAAACCAAAACTTTTACAAATTTGAAAAACTAGCTCTGATCTGACAGTCTATAATTATTTACCGGCACATATACCAGAGAACTTAATTTTTTTCAAGTTATCTATATTTGAATTTATCGTAGTTTGACATATAAACTAAATCGAAGATTTTAACATCAGAGTACAAGTTTTATGATAGAGTAACATAAAAGATTTACGTTGCATTCAATTTTATGTTACATTTTTATCCCCCCCCCCTCACCCTCCAACACAAAAACTACCTATGTTCTGGATACATTCATCCCCAAGCATGACATCAGTGTACAGGGTAATTCAATCAATGAAGCAAATTTTTGAATGCTGTACCATTTTTGTTGATTATGTGAGAACAATTTTCTTTGTTAATGTGTCGAAGGGCATGATTTTGTTTCTTTGAACCCTTTGGCTTATTTGCAAAAGATAATCCTTCTGATGCAACTCGCTGAAGAACATTACATTCACCAATTGACTTAACAATCTGGCATGCTGCTTCCTGTACCAGATGGAATATATGTTAGAACTTCTGTAGCTGTCAAAACAGGCAATGACGGTTCGATCTTACCTGACCAAGCTTATGGACTCCAGGTGTATAATCACTTCCAAGAAGAAGTGCCAGAGTAATCTGAAGGATATAAATAGCCTGTTACCAAATATCTAAATAGATACTACTGATAAAAACATCCCATTCCGCCAATGACTACAATATTTTTTAATTTTGTTAAAATGTACTGATAGGCAGTACATAGATATTGTGCAGGAGATTTCACCAAACTACCATGCTAAAGTTTTTTGTGGTGGCATAATAACAGAACATGACATCTCTAAATAAAGATATACTATACAAGGTGCGTGAACAGACCTTGCTCGACGAGCGAGAGCACAGGATACACTATTTATGTTAGGTTCAGTATGCAAGGTTTCATGCTAAAGATCATAAGTCTTTGCCCCGGTCTGTTACAAACCCCTAGTGTCGAATACTTTGATACACAAACACACATACAAGTTCCCATGAATGTATTCTCCAGGCAAAATGAACATGTTTCATATGCCGGGGAGCCAAAATTTAAACTCTAGGAGCCATTTGGTGAAATAATTTTCACTGCAATACAGTTTTTTTATGCTAAATCACTGCAATGCAGATTGAGAAATAAACCATGACAGGTTAAGTAAATAGGACATGCAGGATCGTGTTCTTGCTATCACATAAAATTCTGATACAATGTCAACTGAGGAAAATCAGGGGCTAGTGTCTCACATAAAAGAGGATGTTTTGAGAAATCTGAAATAGGTTCCTATTCTGGTCTTTTTTAAAATAAAGAAGTATATTACCAAGGAGTTCCTTCCAAACCCGAGCTTTGTCTCAATGTCATTCATCTCATAACAGACAACATAACCACCTTCACCTATATCATCAGCCCTTATTTAAAAAAAATATATAATATAAAACAAATAAGAAAGAATAACAGCTAAAGAGAATGTTTGAAGAAAAAAGGGGAAAGAAAATACCAAGACATATATCTCTATACACCGTTCTTGCCCCGAACAAAAATATATCAGAATCTGAAGTGAAACATCCATCCTGATAATAACAGGCATAATAAGAATAAAACAAATGTGATATAATGGGTAATACATATTTCCATTACACACGCAAGGTATATGAATTTAATTTAAAAACTATAGAAGAGAGGGTTTCACTTACACATAATGATTCTGAGTTTAGCAGTGCACACTGAGCTTCAGCTTCCTCGAGACTGGGCAGTTAGGATCAGATGACAGAAGATATTTTAGAAATGTAGTACCAAAATCAAAGATGTTGGGACTCATGGACAGTAGTCATATGATATGTATACTCTTAAAGAGATTTTTGAGAAGTTATACTTATAAAGAGATAATAGTAATGTTGTGTTTAACATAAAAAAATGGACAAACTACTATTTCAAAACAATTTCCTTATTAGCAGAGTGAGGGGCAAACAGGAGTGCATCTGTAACTGTAACCCTGCTTGCAATCCTTAATTCCAAATTTTGACAGTACAGGCTCACCCCACTTGTTATTAATTAGTAACTTTGGTCAAGTCAAGTATATAACTAGATTACCTAATAATACAAGGAATCCCAAGCGCCATGCCAAGGATATTAGCCTCTTTTATCATACCAGAGAATCCTGATCCCATATTCCTTTGAAGTGAAGAAGCTTTATCTGAATCTGTTTCATCTTGAGAAACCTGCATTGACCAAAAAGAATATCTAGAGGTAATGCAATACTGTTGGATATTAAAAAAGTTATAGACTAGTGTATAAGAGAAAACATGATCATGAAATGCTTGAATGATTTTATTGATAAAGATAGGCTTATTTATACTGCATAACAGCAGCATTATTGCAGAAAATTATGCTCAACTAATACATTAAAAACAGCAAACAATCAGCAGAATATTCATGGTCCTTAATTATAGCATAATTGATTTTGACTCCTGATTTTCAGCTTCAAGAGTCATATCAATTAACACTCCTCCTTGACTCTGGAGCTGCAAACACCAAGCTTATGCCTCAAGAATTCATATCTACTTTTTGAAAGAGCCTTTGTGAGAATGTCAGCAGTCTGATTTTCTGAACTGCAGTGAATCAGTTGCACTTCCCCTTCACTCTGGACTTCTCTTAAGAAATAAAACTTAATTTTGAAATGTTTTGTCTTGTCATGAAATACTGGCTTATCAGCAATTGAAATTGCAGATTGGTTGTCCACAAATATAATTGTGCCTTCTTGTTGATTCATGTGTAAGTCCATCATGAGTTTCCTTAACCATAAGGCCTGATTTGCAGCAGCAACAGCGGCTATAAACTCTGCTTCAGCTGTGGATTGAGCAGTTATTTCTTGCTTTTTTGAACTCCAAGAGAACATTCCAGAACCAAAGCTAAAACAATAACCTAATGTGCTTTTCATATCATCTTCACATCCAGCTAAGTCGCTATCAGCATAACCATGGAGTCTAAAATTCTCAACTTTGCTAAACTTTACTCCATAATCAATTGTACCTTTAACATATCGTAAAATTCTTTTTCCTGCTTGAAAATGAATTTCACTAGCACAATGCATATATCTTGAGAGGATACTTACAGCATTCATAATATCTGGTCTAGTTATCGTCAGATACATCAAGCATCCAATTAAACTTCTGTAAAGTCCTTCATCAGTTTTAGGAGCACCATCTTTTTCATAAAACTTTTCTTTGTTATTCATTGGGGTTGTAGTAGGCTTGCATTCATCCATGTTAAACTTTTTGAGAATTTCCTTGGCGTATTTCTTTTGACATATGAAAATCTCATTAGTATTTTGCTGCACTTCCATGCCAAGAAAAAAAGTCATTTTTCCGAGATCTGTCATCTCGAACGCAGCCTTCATTTCTTCTTTAAAGTTGTCAATCTGCTTCAAATTGCTGCCTGTTACAAGTAAATCATCAACGTATAACGATACAACAAGAATTTCAAAATCTGATTTCTTGACATAAAGTGTGGCTTCACTTAGACTCTTAACAAAGCCCAAGCTTAACAAATGAGTGTCAATTCTGCTGTACCATGTCCTTGGTGCTTGTCTACAGCCGTATAAAGCTTTTATCAGTCGATATACCTTGTCCTCTTGTCCTTTACAAACAAACCCTTCTGGTTGCTCGACGAAAATTTCTTCCTCTAACACACCATTCAAAAACGCTGATTTGACGTCCATTTGGTGTACTGTCCAACCCTTTTGTGCAGCGAGAGCTAACAACATTCTTATAGTTTCCATCCTCGCAACCGGAGCAAATGTTTCTGAAAAATCCACCCCATAAATCTGAGCATACCCCTTAACAACAAGTCTTGCCTTGTACTTGTTTATAGAACCATCAGGATTGAACTTGGTTCTATAAACCCACTTGACGCCTATAGCTTTCTTGTGTTTAGGCCTATCCACCAATTCCCATGTCTGATTTTTTTCAATCATTTTCAGCTCCTCCTTCATTGCATCTATCCACTTCTGATCAGTTGCAGCTGCTTCGTACCCTGCAGGTTCCATCAAGGCAACATTGCATTTTTGATAAATTTCTGAAAGTAGCCTGGTACCTTTAACAGGTTCATCATCCACATTTTCGTTTTCTTCTTGAATCTCAACCTGCTTTTCATTTTCCCACTTCCAGCTTTCTGACTCAAGAAAATAAACATCTCTGCTGGTGACAATTTTGTTGCTTTGTGGTTGGTAGATCCTGTAGGCATTTGAGGTGTAACCCACAAATATTCCAACATCTGATTTCTTGTCCAATTTGTCTCTTTTAACTTGAGGAATATGAGAGAAACATAAGCAACCAAATGTTTTCAAATTAAGCAACTTGGGTTTGAATTTATACCATACTTCAAACGGAGTCATCTTACTCAAAGCTTTTGTTGGCAGTCTGTTTAGTAAAAAAACCGCTGTATTCGCAGCCTCAGCCCAAAATTTCTTTGGCAATCCTTTGTCGTGAAGTAAACACCTTGCCATCTCCATAATTGTCCGATTTTTTCTTTCCACGACTCCGTTCTGTTGAGGAGTGTAAGGTGCTGTCAACTGATGCTCAATGCCTGCATCTCTACAAAACTTGTTAAATTTTTCAGAGGTATATTCAGTACCATTATCGGATCTAATCATTATAATTTTGCTGCTAGTTTGAGTCTCAACCCAAGCTTTGAAAGTAGCAAAGATATCGGCAACTTCAGATTTTTGTTTCATGAAATAAATCCAACACATTCTCGAGTAATCATCTATAAATGCAATATAGTACTTACTACCATTTAATGATGGTGTACTCATTGGTCCTGCCACATCTGTGTGTATCAATTGCAGCTTCTCTGTGGCCCTCCAAGCACTATTTTGCTGAAAAGGAAGTCTACTTTGCTTTCCATACTGACATGCAACACATTTAGGTGGTTCCTCTCCTAGTGCAGGCAATCCTCTCGCCATATTGTTCTTTTCCATAAAGAGTATAGCTGCATGATGAAAGTGCCCCAATCTTTTGTGCCATAACATTGTGTTATCCTCTTTGTGTACAAAAGCCTCCTCTTCATGTACATCAGTCTGTTCTAGTTTTGTCAAATCCAAGGCGAAAGTTTTCCCTTTCATTTGAGCTTTGAATATATCTACACCTTTTGCATCTTTAATAACGCATTGATTGTCATCAAATAACACCTTGTAACCTTTTTCTGTCAACTGAGAAACACTTAAGAGGTTTTGATCAATATCAGGAACATACAAGACATCAGAAATTAATTTCAAACCTGTATTACATTGAATTTCAACAGTTCCTTTGCCTTTTACTGCAATATATGCTCCATTCCCAACTCTGACCTTAGAAACAATAGCCTCGTTAAGATCTTTAAAGAGTTCCCGATCATATGTCATGTGGTTTGTACAACCACTATCTATAAGCCATCTTTTTGTGGAATTATGAGCAGAAAAACATGATGCTACAAACAACTGCTCTTCATCCTGATATTGATTTTCAGCAGTCTTAGCTTCCACTTGCTGTGACTTACAAATCTTTTCCATGTGTCCCAGCTGACCGCATTTGTGGCATTTTACATCTGGTCTCCACCAACATCTGTTTGGAGGATGATTAGTTTTTTTGCAGTAAGAGCAAGGTGGAAAAACTTGAGCGTTGTTATTTTGATTGCTTTCAATGCTTGCAAAACCACCAGGTTTGTTCTTATTCTGCCAGTTTCTGTTTTTACCACCATCTTTGCTGAATGATTTGGCTTGATAAGCACCTTCCACAGTTCCTTCTTGCCTCATGAGTCTCCTTTGTTCTTGTGCTTTTAATGCATTCAGCAACTCAGCCAACGTAATGGTTGATAGATCTTTAGAGTTTTCCAATGCTGAAATCGTAACCTCAAACTTCTCGGGAAGTGTGACAAGTATCTTTTGAACAATTCTAGAGTCTGGAAAATCAGTACCAAGGAGTTTAACTTTGTTAGCAATTCCAAGAAGTCTATCAGAATATACCTTGATTGTTTCTGATTCTCTCATTCTTTGCATCTCAAATTCTCTGACCAGATTCAGCACTTGCATTCCTTTAATTCTTTCATCTCCTTCGTATTCGCTTTTGAGAAAATTCCAGATTTCAAATGAGGTCTTCATTGTCATAATCCTTGTGAATATATCTGATGAGACAGCAGAAAACAAAACAGCCCTTGCCTTTGATTTTTTTGTCTTCCTTTCCTTATGATGCTTCATCTGAGCCATGGTTGGATTATTAGCTAAAGCAGGAAGTTCATAATCCTCTTCAACCGGTTCCCATAGATCATTTGCCTCCAGATATGCTTCCATTCTAGCTGCCCAAATATGATAGTTTTCACCATCAAACGTAGGTGGTGTAATGCTGTTAAAGTGCTCAGAATCCATCAGGTTTATTTTTGTGTGTATGTGTTTGAGGGCTGGTCTTTAATCTCACAGGTCCCTTGAGATTAAAGCTCTGATACCACAATGTTGGATATTAAAAAAGTTATAGACTAGTGTATAAGAGAAAACATGATCATGAAATGCTTGAATGATTTTATTGATAAAGATAGGCTTATTTATACTGCATAACAGCAGCATTATTGCAGAAAATTATGCTCAACTAATACATTAAAAACAGCAAACAATCAGCAGAATATTCATGGTCCTTAATTATAGCATAATTGATTTTGACTCCTGATTTTCAGCTTCAAGAGTCATATCAATTAACAAATACAATATTACTGTGAAACTTAAGGAGCGGCAAAGATGATGCAAAGAAGAATGTGACGAGATTGCACTAGACATTAAAGAAGTTTGTACCTTATTTTCCAAATTCAAGCGCCTTCTGTAAGTTGACAATTTGATGGCAGGAATAGCTCCATCTACGGTTTAAATATTATGATTAAGAAATGAAGTCCATGTGTGATTTATAATGCCAGTGTTAAATTGTTAGTGTCTGGTGTTATACAAGCAACTTTGGTGATTGAGTCGGCTGTTAATCTGGTCCAGTTTAAGGTTCATAGAAAACAACTGACTATTAATTTAATGGCTTCCATGGCAATCAAATAGTGAGGACATATTTTACAGTAAATAAAGATTCAACATAGCTTGTCCTCTTGGGTTACACTCTCTTTACTGTATATGCACTATTCCACATGCAATCTCATAAGGTGTCTACACCACTATAGTTCAATAGCAAGTAAATTTCATTTGATAACTTCATTAGATGAATGAAACACATACTTCATAATTCATCAAGAAAAGGAAAATACCTACAATTTATGTATAAGAAGATTACTAGTAACTAATTGGATTTCTCCCCTCCATTTCCAACATTCAATCCATATGAATTAGTGAACATTATTTCAAGGGGTACGGCAGTTAGTAATATGCAAAAACACCTTCTTTCAACAATTTCATTATAATTATATCCTCCATACAACAAATCAAATGGTCAATCCCTTTTTATCACTTAAAAATCCACATTCGCAAAATATGTATCATCTCTTTCAGGTGACATGCCCAGTAAAAAATGTGTCTTTAATGTGGTAATTTAGATTATCAACAGTATTAAAACTAAGCATTACCTTTCCTACTAAAATTACGAAAAGTACATAAATTCGCAATCTTGAAACATAAGCACCCTAAATATGAAAGATCGCAAATATTTAAAATATAATAACAAAAATGGATAAAAGGGGTTATTAGTAGCAGTACCTGCAACCAAGATGATGGTACAATTCAATGCAAGGAGAGCTCGAAGACGGTGAAAGAGACCTCTAAGATAAACCTTGTCTTTGATAGAACAATGTGATTTGTTCACATTTTGTAGTTGTACAATCCAACAAGATAGATCTATGCACACCCTTTTGTCCCTTTTAACAATTCATAAACCCCATTTCAATTATAATTCAATTTCATAATCAAAATCAAATCTTTATTTCAAATAAATGGAAATGAAAAGAAGGGGTTAAGTGAATTACCTGAGATGTTCAAGTGGGAGAGTTTTCTTGCAAGAATCCAAGATGTCCCAGAGATGTTTCACTCCCATCTTCCTGTGAAATCCCTCGTGTACACAGTGATGCAGATACACGAGACCTTACAGTCGTATGTATTGTGGATGTATCATGCTTTAGTTATTTTAAAAAATAGAGTGAGAGGGAAAATATCGACTACGGCCCAAAATGGCCCATTTTCAAATTGTATGATACTGTTTTCCACATTCACCCCTAACAGCAACTCCAATATAGTTATAAGATGTTCCTTAAAAAATCATTATAAAAATGAATTCTAATGTTTTAGAATATGTTTAATTACATGTCAACTCTAACAACATTCTTTATAAGTGTATTTTAATAATATATATTATCTTTATAATACTACAATTTTGGGAATACATTTTATTCGAAATTACTCTTTTGCCCATATATTTTAATAAATAACAAAAATAGTTTGGTTGATGGGAATCGAATCGAACATATGACAACTAGATGCAAGTTAAACAAATCATCCACGTGAGCTAGAGACACATTTGGTTAAATTTTTATAACATTAAGTATTGAGTTAGAACTTATTTATTTACACAAGGTGTTTTTGGGGAAACATTTAATTCGAAATTACTCTTTTGCCCATGTATTTTAATAAATATCAAAAATAGTTGTTGTTGATGAGAATCAAACCTATGCCAATTAAACACATCGACCATTTGAGCTAGAGACACATTTGGTTAAATTTTTATAACATTAAGTATTGAGTTAAAACTTATTTATTTACACGAGGTGTCTTGTTTTATATTATTTACACGAGGTGTCTTGTCTTATATTAAATTTTATATTTATTTTAATATTTATATAAAACATAATGATTTGAGACTTGATTGAATAACTCATTTCGATATGCTAACATTACACTTATAACAAATACATGACTTCAACTAATTAAGGTAGAAGCTCCTTTGATTATATTTTGATAAAATTAAGTATTGAGTTGCATACTTCTTTCTTTATTTTGGGTGACTAAACCTATATAATTCAATATTTATATAGAATAAAATTATTTTAAGACTTGGGCAATTAGCTGATTACAATATAATAATTTTATACTCATGTGCAAAAATGAGATTATAATTTTTTTAATTTATACATTAAATAAATAATTTCTTGTTGATAATATATTATCATATTAACTTGTTGATAATATCTTACCATATAATAATAATTTATTAATTATCAAAACTCGGATAATTAAATCACATCGAAATACTAACTTTATATTCGTGTAACAAATAAGGGTATAATTAATCCGAGTCGAGTCGAAAACTGTCAAGCTCGAATTCGATTAAAAATATTCGGGTTCGAGCACAAACTCGAGTTCAACCGAACCTTAAATTTCAAACTCGAAATTCAGGTCGTAAAAAGTTCTATGGGTTCAAATTTTTTAGGGAAAACATGAGATTAGATTTGGATGGCTTAACCTATATAATCTAATATTGATATATAATAAAATTATTCTAAAACTTGAGTAATTAGCTCACTACAATAACTCTATACCCATGTACAACCACATGATTTTAATTATTTTTTATTTATAAAAATTTATACAAATTAAATAAATAACTTGTTGATATTATGTTACCATATTAACTTATTGATAATATATTACCATTTAATAATAGTTTAATAATTATCGAGACTTAGGTAATTAACTCACTTCAAAATACTAACTTTACAACAACTAAGGGTATAATCAAGCCGAGCCGAGTCGAAAACATTTAGACTTGAACTCGATTAAAAATGTCCGGGCTCAAGCACGGGCTTGGTTTCAACCGAATCTTAAATCAAGCATGAAACTCGGGTCGTAAATAGTCCGGTAGCCTCAAGTTCGGCTCGAAAACTTGGATTAATTTTACTAAATATTGACAAAAACTCGAAATATGATAGGTTATGCTCGAATTCGATTCTAATGAATATATAAAATATTAATAAAATATTAAATATTTATATAAAAATATATTTCAATATGGTAAGAGTGCATATAAATTTAATGGTAAGAGTGCATGTAAATTTCAATATGATAAGAGTGCATATAAATTTAAAGTATTTTCAATGGTAAGAGTGCACTCTAAACTTTACATTCGCGATATAATATAAATTTAAATATGTTCGACGTTGCAGTAGTCCTTCTAACATGAACCACACAATATGTTATGAAATAATACGCAAATATCGTAAAAGTACACAAAAAATAATAATATTTTTTTATAAATAAAGCTAGCCTATGCCTTGCACGGGTAATAAAGCTAGTTTTATTATTATATTTAAACTCTAGTTATGTATTTGAAATACAGAAGGATAGAGAAATGAATTTTTATTATTAAAATGAAGGTAGAATAAGAAAACACTAGGATGTTGCTGGAGCTCTATTTTATAGAAAATTCCTAAAATTTTAGTTAAGGATCTTAAATAGCTAATTTTTTGGAATTGCTCGGTAATTTTTGTGAAGTGTTAGAAGAGATACCGTACACCAAATGTAACATCATGTACCAATATTTTTATTTTACACGGAGTAGCACATTACTAGACATTTTTTTAAAAATATGAATACGTAACATGCTTTTAAATCATCTTAAAACTTGAAAGCATGTAAAGGTCAATCATCCACGGTCACGGAGTAGCACATTATGAGACATTTTTTTTCAGATTAATGTATAACACTGCAATAACTCGAATTTTTGAGACCTTGTAAAACATTTAATGAATAGTAACCCTGACAAACGGGGATAAACTTTTTAGCCCACACTATGTAGTGCATGAGAAAATGAGTTTCGGAGTTGATATTATGATTATACGTACCAAATGAGTGGTATGTAAACACTATTAGTTTTCGAAGAAAACGAACTTTGAAAAACGACCATATTTACGATTATCGAGGATTACGAGAATCACAATATAATTATGAATTTAAAACCTTACGGATTTATATCCAAGTATGATAATTTAAAAACATAAGAAATAAATACGAAAGGATTTTACGTCGCGAACCATTTACGAGGAAGTATTACGAAAACGTTTAAGCGACCGAGCAAACGCGTAAACGATTAAATAAACGTAACGCACTAAGTAACCATGTTAAGAAAGTAACCATGGTTACTTTATCAAATAGTGAGCTAAGGAGTAGGATGATCAACCAAGGCTATCAAATAGTAAGCTAATGAGCTAAACAAATGGCTTAGCTTGTAAACTCGGAAGCTAGTTGGATTTGTCCCCAAGATTTGCAACAAGAATAAAATCTTAGGATCTAAATTAGAGAATAACAAATCAATAAAAAGATATCACAACCTCATTTTCAAGAAGCAACCAAGGAAGCAAGCATAAAAACACTTCTTCTCTCCTAAAAACCCCCCATTCGGCCCTTCACCATAAAACAAAGAAACCAATTTCAAATCTTCAAGCTTTAGCCATGGATAAATCCTTCCATTAATTCTCAAGCTTCCTAACAACCAAACTAAGGTAAGATAAATCTTTGAGCTCTTTTTATCAAGGTTTGATGGGTGAAATAAAATCAAGAAAGTTGATAATGAATAGTGTGAATAGTAACTCTTCTTTGGTTTCTTGATTTTGATGGTTGTTTTAGGTTCCAAAAACCATACTAAGCACTCCCAAGACTTCACCATCATCAAGAACAAATCTCAAGCTCTCAAGAAAGGTAATAATATTTGATCCAACTTTATTTAAGATTTAAGTTCCAGATCCTTTTAGTATGTAGTTGTAAACCTAGTTTTAGTGGTGGTATTGCTGAAATCTTGATGTTTAGCTAAGTAGATTTAAGGTTGATTGTTGTTGCCTCAAGAACATGATGTTCTTGAGAGGAGTTAGTGTGTTGATGATGATATGTTGATTGTTGGTGGTAGTATAAAGATTTAAGGCATAAACTAAACTCCGATCATAACCGTAATCTCGCTAAAATGAACAAATCATAATTTTAAGTTTCTACAGAAAGTCCCGAGGATGTAAACTGTAGTTTCTTGAAAAAATTGATTATAATAGACAATGTTTTAAGGATCGTTTAGGCACTTGAATTGCTTTATTGCGATTTACGGATCAAAAGTTATGGTCGTTTTACTAAAAGTGATTTATGTGACAAAAACTGCTACGAATTACGAACTTTGAAAATATAAAGGATTGTCTTAAAAACGTTCATAAATCATGAAAATTTTACAGAGAGTAGTATATTGAGTTTCATAAATTCCATAAAAATTTCAAGTGAAAATAATCAATTTTCAATTTTATAAAAATATCGGAGTCGAGATCGCGCGATTAGAAACCGTAGAATCCATAAGCGGAGCCGACAGCGAAAATGAAAATGAACTTAAGATACTTAGAAAAAGGAAGCGACCATAACGTGAATAAGGACTTAAAGAAGTAATAAGGGTAATATAAGTTGAGAGGGTGCATAATAATTAGCGCATACGTGCGGGTAGTCATAAATTAGAACGGGACCTAACGAAACGACTTGTGTTTATGATTATAGATTTTCGAGCGGAACCTAGAGCATCCTCCACCTCGAGATACCCAGGAAAGTTTACGAAGCCAACTCCATTTACTGTTGTGTTGTGAAAGGATTGTTTTATTATCATTGCATAAATACCATGTTTGCCATGATACGTAGTAATTGAATTTTCGCATAATGTAGCGATGTTGTACGATAAGTATATATCGTAGAGTATTTAATTCCGCTTTAAGCGTAACGTATAATTATAAGACCGAGATTCGGTCATGATTTTAAGATGAAAATTCGGGAATCATTCCGGTGATATTATTAGGACAATTAAAAGTCCATAGTAGTACGATTTGAAGGACTCAACGTCCACTTACGAAATATTAAATACCTCGAACTTTTATTAAAATGATTTCCAAAGATCGTATTATCTCAACTATACTTTATCGTTCGATTAAGAAATATTTATTAACTATTTACTTATTACAGAGGAAGTTTTCTCCGGTGAATATTTATTTCAAACTCGATTAAATGTAAAAGATTATTATATTACGTAAACATAAATTAGTTGAGGAATATTATTTTTATTCTTTTAAAAGTAAACTCCTTCGAGGTTTAATTATTTATCGATTATCATTTAATTAATTATTATTTATTAAAGGGTTTATTTATGATTTAAAAATTATAGAACCTGATTTAAAACACTTTCTGATTTTCAGAAAATAATTCGAATAATTTCAGATCGTCGAAGAATAGTATCTCGACTTATTTAAATATTTGAATATAGTTTCAAAAGAAACTCCCCCTTATTTAATTATATGTTGACAACGGTCAACTCACATTCTTAGTACTTCCTCCGTAAAACTCGGAAGTACGTATACATACATATATATACACTAATAAATCAAGTTGTTTCTATCAACAAGCAAAATGCTTGGGGGAACTTCAATGTGGTTCGAGTTCTCGAGATATGATAGGATTTCCCAAGGACAAAGGAGGGGTAGGATCCAAGTACTTTGTGTATTGGATAGACTACTGGTACCGTAGGAGACGGTACTATACGTACCTAAGGACCTGCGAAGTGTGTGTATACCTGAAATGAGGACACATAGCTCGTATGCGGCAAGGGTGATAACCGGGATACGAAGGTGTCGTCCTTCTACTAGTAGAAAAGGTTACTATTATCGTAGTACGACTGATCATCGTATGCGGTGGCTCCAACGAGTGTCCTATTCTTCCAATTGGAATTGTGATTTAATACCGTAACTCAAGCTTAGGTGTTGGGTTTACTTTTAAGGTATTCGCAGGATAATAAAATCCACTGAAGGATTATTTTCATAAGAAGGTGTGTATCACCAAGGAAAACTATGTTCGAATAAAACGTAATTATCTTATAAGATGTTTTACGTGAGTTTATCATTACAGTCATTTTCATACTGTACATTATTATGCTGGGCATTATAGATCACACTTGTTTTCTTAAATTGACACAACACAACAGTGAAGATGCCTACCATGAGAACCACAGCCAGGAAACGGGTAGGAAATGGCCAGCTGTTCCGTAGGTTGTTTGGTGTTGTACCACAGGTAGTCAGAATAAGCTGGATTGGTTTTCAGTTGTTTTTAGTTCGGCTTATTTATAAGTATGACTTGTGTAAGGTAATAAATAAGAAACATATATTTGGCTGACGGACTAGCCTTACTTAAAGGTTATTCCCTGGTAAGACTTAATTATTTTTGGGTTGTAATAATTATCACTTTGTGGTTTAATGTACTCTAGTAATGAATGGATCGTTTCCAAGAAAATAACTTATAAGTGTGTGTGTGTGATAAGTGTGGGGTCGTAAAGTGTGAGTATTTATATATTATGATGTGAGGTATGTGGTTTATAGTGGTTTAGATGGCGTGGCCTCCGAGATACCTGACCCCGGATTTTGGGGCACCACAGAAATGGTATCAGAGCCTTAGGTTATCAAATCTTGGAAACGATAGGATATAAAATACGTAGACGTAAGAATAATAAATAATCAATTAGAGCTTAAGTCGAGTTCGTCGTCGGTCTACACGGGTAGTCTTGACAGTTTTAACCCCAAGGGAATTCCGACTCTAAGTTAGTAACACCTTGCCTATTGTGTCAGGTACCAGTGGAGCCTATGAGGGAGGTTGACCCTGTTAATGATGTTATGGTTCCTGAGTGTGACCCTACTCCCGAGCCGGAGGACCCACCCATTGATGACTCAGACGATGACCCTACTGAGGATGCCCCGGAGGAGGAGACTGACCTTCCTGTCCCCATAGCTGATGACGTTGAGATGCCCCAGGGAGATGACTTAGGATGGAGGGATGTAGAGATGTACCCTCTCCCGAATATTCGCTCTCCTACACCACACCCAGGGATGCAAAGTCCTTTGCTCTATACTGATGAGGACGATGATGATGGGATGGATGCACAGATCTACGAGGCTTATGACATATTCTCTAGCGACCCAGACTCACCTCTACCACCCCCGACGACCATACATGTAGTTGTACACGACTGGATGGTGGCTCAGCTTAACGCTGAGATCACTGCGGCATCTTCCCGCATTATGGAGTTATGCCAGGCACTGACAACTGAGAGAGCTATCAGACTAGGATACCCAGGGGACTTCAGAGCTGCTTCCCCAGCCATAGCCCTTCATGGTACACGACTTATGTATTTGCATTTCAGTATTCAGGACAAGTAATGATGTATTATAATCAGACCATGTATGACTCGGTTAGTTGTTTTGTCCCCAAGATATAATTAGGAGTCCCTATGGTATATATATATCTAGCAGTTATTTAGAAATAAATTTCCATATTATTGCACCTAATATAAACATGCTAGATAATAGATGACATGCTTACATATGAATAAATTAATCCAACTGTAAATATTTGCAACTATATTGACAAATTTTCATTATCGGAACAATGTCACCCCGTAGAAGAGGAACCAGGGCACAGCCCGCAGAATCTGTTAACCAACAACAGAATGAACCTGACCTTGTAGTGAATGAAGAAAGTGAAGAGGACCTAGACTATAATGAATATGATGAGGAAAAATATGTAGAAGAAGAGGCTGAGGATACCATTCAGGGAGGGAACCCCATGAATGAGTTTATGGAACTGTTAAGAGCAAATCTAAACCAACAGCCTATTCCACCACAGCCGCATGCTGCCCAACAGACTACAGCCACTGCCTTCAGGGCCTTCAAATCTCTCAAACCCCCAGAATTTCTAGGATCTGTCGGCCCCATAGAAGCACGAGCCTGGCTCAAGGAGATAGAAAAGTCCTTCGAGATACTAGGTGTAGAGGAACGACACAAGACCATTTTCACTTCTTACATGCTGAAAGGAGAAGCTAATTACTGGTGGGAGTCCAAACGAAACCTAGAGACTGATGTTGTGATTCCATGGGATAGATTTACCCGACTGTTCTTAGAAAAGTATTTCCCTAGGTTTATGGAAACCCAAATGGAGATTAAGTTTCTAGAGTTGAAACAAGATAAGATGACTGTGGCAGAGTATGAGGCCAAGTTTACTGAGCTATCACAATTTGTGCCTGAGTTCGTGAATACCGAAGAGAAGAAAACGCGAAGGTTTCAGCTTGGTCTGAAACAGTGGATTCAGAACCGAGTGGCAGTACTAGAGCTGATAAATTATGCCACCTTAGTGCAGAAAACCTCTATTGTTGAAGCTGGAAGTGAGCAGAGTGTGAAGAAAAATGTTAGGAATATGTGTATTTGTTTGATGATAAGTTAAACAAAACACTTAAGTAGAAATCTAGTGTTTGTAGCCTCAACGGATAAGACCATCTTGGCTATCCGTTGAAGGAGTAGCTTTACTTAGCAATAAGTTTAGTATTGTAGCACATTTCATTCTCTAAATTCAAGTTGTAATTCTTAGATGTTGTAGGAAATTATCAGTCATGTTGACTACTAGTGGATATGCAAATAGGAGGGCTAATTGTAAATATTTCATGCCTTGTAATTTTGTATAAGTGAAGAAGTATCAACTGATATTGAAGACCTTCAACGGATAAGAAACAAAGCTTCAATGGATGTCTCTAAACCTTCAATGGATAATATCCATCAACGGATAAGTGCTTCAACGGATAAAGACTTCAACTGCTAATGCATCAACGGATAAAGCTTCAACGGATAAAGCCTCAACGGATAAGGCATCAACGGATGAAAGCTTCAACGGATGCTTAGTTCAATAGAAGTTGATAGTGACAATTCATAAGCTGACAGAGGCACATGGGTTGACAGAGACAAACTGGAATGTGGCAGCCTCTAGGAGAAATCAAGAAAATGCAGCATTTCCATTCTGGTGCAAACAAGGGAGTATTCAAAGATTAACAACTAAACCTAAATTACATTGGATAGAGAAATGAAGAAGAAACATGTGAAGAGCCTTTTAATTGTATTTTATAGTTTTGTCTTCACTTATAAACTTGGTGATATATAAACCAAGTAGCAGCTAGTAATTAGATGTGAATTTTCAAGAGCTGTTTAGAAAAATCCAGAGAAAAAATCATCTAGTTTGTACTAGGAAGCAGCTGTGATTTAATTCTTTGAATCACAGATTTTCTGAAATAACACATCTCCGGTGGAACAACAAATCCACCAGAAAAGTTTTTAAGTTCTCTGTGTTCTTTACATTTGTGTTTGAATATATATCTGTCTGCATTAGCTTCAAGCAATTCACACACATTTGCTCACTAAAACACTTAGCCTTAGAAACTGCTCAAAACTTGAAAAAGTTTTGAGATTTACATTCAACCCCCCTTCTGTAAATCTCATTGTTAGTCCACTGGGAATAACAATTGGTATCAGAGAAAGCTCTTAACATACAAATAGTTTAAAGATCTATTCTGCTAACATCATGAGTGCACAGAAGAATCCTCCTTCTAGGAAGGATATTGGAATAAAGATTCCAGTCCTGGAAAAAGATAACTATCATCACTGGAAAGTGAAGATGCATTTACATCTTCTTTCTCAAGATGAAAGCTACATCAACTGTATTGAAAATGGTCCTCACATCCCTCACAAAGTGGCCACAGCTGCTACTGCAACCGTTGCTGTTGGACAGTCCATTCCCAAGCCAAAAGCAGAATGGACTATTGAAGACATAGAAGAAATCCGCAAGGACAAGAAAACCATGAACATCTTGTTTAATGGCTTAGATCAAGATATGTTTGACAATGTCATCAATAGTCAAACTGCAAATGAAGTTTGGGATACTGTACAAATCATCTGTGAAGGTACTGAGCAGGTTAGAGAGAACAAGATGCAGCTTCTTATTCAACAGTATGAATATTTTCACTTTGAAGAAGGAGAATCATTAAATGATACCTTCAACAGATTTCAGAAACTGTTAAATGGATTGAAGCTGTATGGTAGAGTGTACCAAGTCAAGGATTCTAACTTAAAATTTCTGAGGTCTCTACCAAAGGAATAGAAGCCTATGACTGTCTCTCTAAGAAATTCTCAAGATTATAAGAACTTCACACTTGAAAGATTATATGGAATTTTGAAGACTTATGAACTTGAAATGGAGCAGGATGAGCTGCTGGAAAAGGGAAAGAGAAAAGGAGGAACAGTTGCACTTGTAGCTGGCAGTGAGAAAATTGAAGCCATGAATGAGGAGAAGACAATGCCAAGTCTCAAAATTGGCACAAGCAAATCAGAATCAAGCAAGGGTAAAAAGCAAGTAGCTGAGGATGAAGACAATTCGAGTCAGGATGACTCTGATGATGTTGATGAACATCTGGCTTTTCTGTCCAGGAGGTTTGCAAAGATGAAGTTTAGGAAAAATACAAAATTCACTAAGCCAAACAAAAACATGATGGACAAATCCAAGTTCAAATGTTATAACTGTGGCATTAGTGGACACTTTGCAAGTGAGTGTAGGAAGCCAACCTCTGATAAGAAGAAATTTGAGCAAGTTGATTACAAAAAGAAGTATTTTGATTTGCTCAAACAAAAGGAAAGAGCTTTTCTCACTCAAGATGATTGGGCATCAGATGGAGTAAATGAAGATGATGATATGGAATATGTCAACCTAGCCCTGATGGCTAATTCTGATGAAAATGAAAATAGTTCATCAAGCAACCTGGTAATTACTACTGATCTCTCTCAGCTTTCTAAAAATGAATGCAATGAAGCCATAAATGATATGTCCAATGAATTATATCATTTGCGTGTTTCCCTTAAATCACTAGCTAAAGAAAACACTAGGATCAAAGAGAATAATGTGTTTTTAAGTGATATGAATGCTGTGTTAGAGGATCAGGTAATTGAGCTTGAAAAGATTAAACTTAAATGCTTGACTGTTGAGAGTGAACTAGAAAAAGCTGTTAAGAAAGTAGAAATTCTTTCTAAACAGTTAGAAAGTGAGCAAGAGGTAATCAGGGCCTGGAAAACATCTAGGGATGTTAGTGTTCAGATTGCCAAGGTTCAGGGAATTGAATCATTCTGTGAGGATGCCTGAAAGAAAAACAAAAAGGAGTTAGAATTAATTGATGGATTGTCAACGGATGTGGAATCAACGGATGATGAAAGTTATCCGTTGAAGGAAGAAAAAGAGCATCCGTTGAAGGCTCATCAATTAAAACAGGCAAGTAATTTCAAAAATAAAAATCTCAATAAGAAGGATGGTTCAACTTTCAAGAACTTTATCAAAGAAGGAGCTAGCACATCCAAAGATGTCAGTAAGGTGAATATAGAACACATGACTTTAGATCAGCTGAAAAATAGGCTTAAGTTGGTTGAGGATAAAAAGGAAACTAAAAGAAAATCTAAAAGAAATGGGAAGGTAGGGATTAATAAACATAACAATTACACACCTGATAGGTATGCTCCTAGAAAAAGCTGTGTGCATTGTAAAAGTGTTAATCATCTATCTGATAACTGCAAATCTGTCAAGAATGCTCCCATGCCTTCAAATCCTTCCATGCCTAACATGTCTATGTCACCTCTGCATGCTATGCCTGTTATGTCTCATCAGAATCCCCATGCACACTTTGCAAACATGCCATATATTAATAATCCTTATTTTACTGCATTTAGTATGCCTCAAATGTCATACAATATGCCTATGTGGAATAATATGTTTGCACAATCTATGCCTTATCAAATTCAATCAAATGTGCTAAAAGATTCTGTGACTAACCCTACACTTCAACCAACCACATCTGAGACCAAGGTTGACCCAAAGTTACCTAAGTCAAAAGATGCAAGAGGAATGAAGTCTAGGAAAAAGACTAACAAGGCTGGACCCAAGGAAACTTGGGTACCAAAATCAACTTGATTGATTTTGTTGTGTGCAGGGAAAAAGAAGGAATCTATGGTACTTGGACAGTGGTTGTTCAAGACACATGACAAGAGATTTCACCCTGCTCACAGAGTTTAAGGAGAGAGCTGCCCCTAGCATAACCTTTGGAGATGACAGCAAAGGATTCACTATGGGATATGGCTTGATTTCAAAAGAAAATGTCATCATTGATGAAGTTGCATTGGTTGATTGATAGGGATAAATAAATCCTGATTACATAATTAAATATTACAGTTTGGGCTGCAAGGCCCAATAAGAAGATGTATGACATTCAGACCAGAAAGGTTAACATGTTGATCGGGCCTGATGGACCAGATCAGGCTTGATGGAACAATGAAGGCCCAAAAACCCTGATTATTTATTAATTTCGTAATTAATAAATAAGGGAGAAAAATAGCTATTAAGATAAGTCCTAGTGAGGATATAAATCCTTGTAGATTGGCCTCCAATGAACCTCATGGGATAAGGAATCAGCTTCCTACTCTCTACGACTCCTAAGTCTATCCTAATTCAGAGACTTGACCACCAAGTCTCCTATACCAAGTCCAATTCAAGGACTCCCACATCTATATAAGGGGTCTCACCCCACAAATCAGAACTACGTTTTTTGGCTTGATTCTCTAATTCACAGAGATACGTAGGCATCTCGTAAAGGCAGAGTTAAGCTACGAAACACGAGAGCAGCCATTAAAGGCCTTGAGCTCCCGTACCTTAGTAATAAATACAGTAATTATATATATTAGTTTTTTATCCATAATATTTGGCACCGTCTGTGGGAAGCACAACAACAACCATGGTGAGAACACGGAGAACAATTAGAGCTCTGGAAGAAGGAACACCATCGGGGACAACCCAGGTGATTTCATCAACCGTGGAGATACCTCCCCACTCAACTTATGCATCTAATCAAGCGGAAGCCCAGATAGGGGCAATTCAATCTCAGTCACAAGGGACGGCTCCCCCGACTATTTAAGGAAGTGGATATGCTGGGCGAAGTGAAGCACGAGGGCAATCGCCCCCTATATACGAGGGTTGGCTCCTATCCCCGGGGATCGGGAATTTTCTGGTCCTTACACCGAGAGAGACTCCGACTCTTCGGATGATGAAGTGGCCCCAAGATGGAGGCATCCTGGAAAAGAGCCGATGACCGATGGAAGGCAACGCCCTCAAAGCACCCAAGGGGCGAATCCCCAAGAAGTGCAGGAAAGGATCAGGGCTCATGAGGCCGAGATCCAAAGGCTGAGGCGTGACTTGGAGGCTCACCGGGCCACCAGACCCCAGATACCTCCTAGGGGGAGAAATCCTCCTCCTATCATAGACCTGGATGGTCCGGTACGGAGAAGGACTGTTGTCCCAAGAACTGATCCAAGCAATCTCCTTCCCCTTGGAGATCCTGATGATCCAACTCCGCCCTTCACTGAAGAAATAATGAATGTCCATATCTCAAGGAAATTCAAGATGCCCATTATCAAAGCCTATGATGGCACGGGAGACCCCGCTAATCATGTTAGGACATTCTCTAATGCACTGCTGCTGCAACCCGTGAATGATGCTATAAAGTGTCGGGCCTTCCCTCAAACCCTGTCGGGTATGGCTCAAAGATGGTACAGTCGCTTGCCCCCAAACTCTATTGGATCGTTCAGAGAGTTAAGTCAGGCTTTTATTAAGCAGTTCATCAGTGGGAGAGTCCATGAGAAAAGTTCAGCATCTCTTATGAGTATTGTGCAGGGAGCTAAGGAATCCTTGAGAGATTACCTGAATCGTTTCACAAAGGAGGCTTTAAAAATCCCGGACCTCGATGATAAGGTAGCCATGATAGCACTGCAACAAGGAACTAAGGATGAGTTTTTCAAGATGTCCTTGGCCAAACGTCCCCCTGAAAGCATGTTGCAGCTCCAAGAGAGGGCAGGGAAGTATATCAAGGTTGAAGAAAGTATGAGGAAGACCGTAGTAAGTAATGAGCCAACTGGAAACAAGAAGCGGAAAATTGATTTAGAATATATTGCTAAGGACAAGTATCCTAGAACCGAACAAAATTCTGATTCAACCCCCAAGAAGGGAGGACCTGGGCAAAAGTTCACTGAATATGCTAAGCTGAATGCTCCTAGAAGCCAGATTTTGATGGAGATTGAGAAAGATAGAGATATTTGTTGGCCTAAGCTCTTGAAGGCTGATCCCGCAAAACTAGATAAGAACAAGTATTGCAGATTTCACAAAGATGTTGGCCATGACACCGATGAGTGTAGGCAATTGAAAGACGAAATTGAGTTTTTGATTCGAAAAGGAAGATTGAACAAGTATACTGGAGAAGGAGGGGACAGGAATAATAATGGAAGGAAGAACTTTGAAGATCGTAGGAGGGACCAAGACGATCAGGGGCGGAATCCCCAACCTAGAGGGCCGGTTATAAATGCAATTTTTGGAGGGCCGCGACCTCGAGGGCCTGTGATAAACACGATCTTTGGGGGTCCAACTGCTGCTGGATTATCCAAAAATTCCAGAAAGGCATATACCAGAGAGGTTATGCATATTGTTGGAGAAGCCCCAAAGAGGGCCAGGACAGAAGTAACATTGGCTTTTGATGATTCTGACCTAGAGGGTGTAAAGTTTCCTCATGACGACCCGCTGGTCATAACACCGATAATAGGAAATAGCCCGGTTAAGAGGGTCCTTGTGGATAATGGTGCTTCTGTGAATATCTTGCTCCACGACACCTTTCTAAGGATGGGGTATAACGACTCCCAGTTGACACCAACCGACATGCCGATATATGGATTTGCTGGAGTAGAATGTCCTGTAGAAGGGATAATCAAGTTGCCAACCACCATAGGTATGGAACCAAGGCAAGCAACGCAGATGTTGGATTTTGTGGTAGTAAAGGCTAGTTCAACCTATAATGCTATCATGGGAAGAACAGGGATACATGCCTTCAAGGCAGTCCCTTCTTCCTACCATTCAGTCATGAAGTTTCCCACCTGGAACGGGATTGGAGAAGAGAGAGGGGATCAAAAAATGGCTAGAAGCTGTTATGTGGCCTCTTTGAGGGCAGATGGAGTCGGGGGGCAGGTTCTTCCTATTGAAGATATGGATGTCCGAGAAAATGACGAGAAGAGAGGAAAGCCGGCAGAAGACTTGGTTTCGGTTCCTTTAGACCCCGAGAATCCTGAGAGGATGACTTTCATTGGAGCCACATTAGAGGAGCCCCTTAGAGGGAAGTTGGTGAAATTTTTGCAAGAAAATAGTGATGTATTTGCGTGGTCAGCAGCTGATATGCCGGGCATAGACCCGGAGCTGATTACTCACAAGTTAAACATGGATCCAAGCCGGAAGACAGTGAAACAAAAGAAAAGAAATTTTGCCCCGGAAAGACAAGAGGCTATAAAACAGGAAGTAGAAAAGCTCTTAGAGGCTGGTTTCATTGAGGAGATTCAATTTTCGGAGTGGTTAGCAAACCCTGTAATGGTGAAGAAGGCTAATAGAAAGTGGAGGATGTGTATAGACTTCACTGATCTGAATGATGCATGCCCTAAAGACTGTTTTCCATTGCCAAGGATTGATACTTTGATTGATGCCACTGCTGGGCATGAGATGCTGAGTTTCATGGATGGATTTAGCGGATACAACCAGATCAAAATGCATAAGGATGATATTCCAAAGGTATCATTCATCACTGACTTTGGTGTTTATTGTTATCTTGTTATGGCATTTGGTCTTAAGAATGCAGGAGCCACCTATCAAAGGTTGGTAAATAAAATTTTTAAGGACCTTATTGGTAAGACTATGGAAGTCTATGTTGATGACATGTTAGTCAAGAGTCTAGCAAAGACTGATCATATAACCCATTTGAGGGAAGCTTTTGAGGTTCTGAGGTACCATAAGATGATGTTAAATCCTACAAAATGTGCTTTCGGAGTAGGATCTGGAAAATTTTTGGGATTGATGGTCTCCAAGAGGGGGATAGAGGCTAACCCCGACAAAATAAAGGCAATCCTAGACATGGAACCACCAAAAACCGTCAAGGATGTTCAGAAGCTCACAGGAAAGGTTGCTGCGCTAGGACGATTCATTTCCAAGTCAGGAGACAAGTGCTTGTCATTCTTCAAGTCACTAAAGAACATCAAGGACTTTGTATGGAATGAGGAAAACCAGAAGGCATTCGAAGAGTTAAAGAAATATATGGCTCAGGCCCCGTTGTTGGCCAAACCATCTTTGAATGAAGTTTTATTCTTATACTTGGCTGTTTCAGAGAGCACCTTGAGCGCGGTGTTGGTTAATGAGGAGCTGAAAGTCCAGAAACCCGTATATTATGTCAGCAAAATTCTGCAAGGTGCTGAATTGAATTATTCAACTATTGAGAAATTTGCTCTAGCCTTAGTAATGGTTTCGAGAAAACTGCGTCCTTACTTTCAGGCTCATCAGATTGAGGTGCTAACAAATCAACCACTGAGAAATATCATTCACAGTCCCAAGGCAAGTGGGAGATTGATTAAGTGGGCAATAGAGCTGGGAGAGTTCGATCTCAAGTATAAGCCGCGAACGGCAATAAAAGCCCAGGCGCTAGCTGACTTCATGGTGGAATGTACCATACCCAACCAAGAAGTCGGGGGGCAGGAAGATACCGTACCGCAAGATAAGGGAGTCGATAATGGGGACAGAGAGAAGGATGATAAGGAGAAAGAGTATTGGGTTCTCTATATTGATGGAGCATCAAAAACAAACTCCAGTGGAGCAGGTTTGGTATTGCAAAGCCCTAACGGGTTCTTAATTGAGTATGCTATGAAGCTAGACTTCCCAACTACAAACAATGAGGAAGAATATGAAGCCCTGATAGCTGGCCTTGGCCTAGCTGGGACACTTAGAGTCAAAAACCTAAAGGTCCGTGGAGACTCGAAACTGATCATATCCCAGGTAAAGGGAATTTGAGGCAAGGGATGATACGATGGCTAAGTATGTCCGCCTAGTAAGGGCTGTGATGACCCAATTTAATGAATGCCATGTTGAACACATTCCAAAGGAAGAAAATGCTAAGGCAAATGCGTTATCAAAGTTTGCTTCATCTGAGATAGAAGAAAGTTCAGGAAGTGTGTACTTCCGTGTTTTGAAGACACGAAGTATAGATGTTAAGCTTGTGGCTCCCATAGGCCTGGGGACGTCATGGATTGATCCCATCAAGGCTCACATTCAAACCGGTTGGTTGCCAAGTGATGCAACTGAAGCACGAAAGTTAAATGTTCAAGCACTAAGGTACTCTTTGATAGATGGGATTCTGTATAAAAGATCTTTCGTGGTTCCTTACTCGAGGTGTCTCAGGCCCGATGAGGCACGCTTGGCTCTTGAGGAAGTGCATGAAGGTATTTGTGGGCAACACTTGGGGGGCAGGGCCTTGGCTCATAAGATAACCCATTTAGGCTTCTATTGGCCAGAAATGATGGCTGATGCCAAAGAATATGTGAAGAAGTGTGATCGCTGTCAGAAGCATGCACCAGTTGTTAGACAACCCCCCGAGATGCTGACCTCTATCAACTCGCCTATTCCCTTTGCTATGTGGGGGATGGATATTCTAGGGCCTTTCCCTATGGCCACGGCACAAAGAAAGTTCCTGATTGTAGCCATTGATTATTTCACCAAATGGATTGAAGCCAAGCCTTTGGCCAATATCACAACTAAGCAGGTTGCACAATTCCTGTGGGAAAATATTATGTGCCAGTATGGAATTCCCCGTATCCTAGTCACCGACAATGGAACGCAGTTTAACAATGAGGAATTTAAGAAGTATTGTGAAGAAAATGAAATTGAGTTACGGTTCACCTCTGTGGCTCACCCGCAAGCTAATGGGCAAGCGGAGGTAGAAAATCGAATAATCTTGGATGGAGTAAAGAAGAGGATCGAGAAATCAAGAAATAATTGGGTGGATGAGATACTTCCAATATTATGGGCCTATAGGACTACCTGTAGAGTCACTACTGGAGCAACCCCCTTCATGTTGGCATATGGGGTAGAAGCAGTTGTTCCCGTGGAGATATCACATTCTTCTCCAAGGATTCAGGCTTTCAATGTTGAGGAAAATGAGGAAGGGCAAAGGTTGGCTCTGGACTTAATCGATGAAGTGCGAGATGGGGCACATGCAAAGATAGCAGAGTATCAGAAGAAGGCTTCATTCTACTACAATCTAAGGGTTAAAGAAAGGTTCTTTAAACAAGGTGACCTAGTCTTGAGGAAGATAGAAGCTTTTGGGGTAGGACATAAAGGGAAGCTTTCCCCGAATTGGGAAGGGCCGTACAAAGTCAAGAGCGTTCAAGGTAGAGGAACCTACAAGCTGGAGACAATGGATGGTTTTGAAGTCCCAAGAACTTGGCATGCACAAAACCTGAAGGTTTACTATGTGTAGGGCAATTGAATACGATTCTCACTTGTCTGGATGAAAAGTAGGTTGAAAAGCACCTTGAAGCTTTGCTTGCATAGGATTTTATATTCCAGTAGAATTTACATTGTCAAGTTATTATTGTTAAGGGTCGAACCCATATTATGTAAGGTTTTGAAAAACCAGACGTCAAATTGAAGAGTTCGAAATTATTTCAACCTATGGATGTTTGAGTTGTGATAGTACTTGTGTGGCCAATTAGTTCAAGTTTGAATGCATATTAAAGTATCGGAAAGATAAAGGAGAAAGATGCGAATAAGGAAAGTAGCATATAAAATAACCCCGGAGGGTAATAAGTTTTGATACAAACAAAAGTCCAGACATAAGTTAAGGATAAGATTACAAAATGAAAAAACTACTCCTCCATGTGGGAGCCTTCATTCTCTTGCTCCTTATCAGCACCTTCAGCATCCTTCGCAGGAGAAGCGGGAGGAGAAGCAGTGTTAGGATCCAAGATGGGATCATCTGGCTGAGGGGAGTTGAAGAGGGCATCTATGCTGTCCTCCGTCTCAGCCTGCTCAGGACTTATAAAGTCCTTAGGGTCGACTAAGCCCGGGTGCCTTTCAGAAACCGCCTTTACGGCCAAATCCCATCCCTGAGTAAACTGTAGGGAATAAAGACCTTCATCATGAATCTCCATGAGATTCTTAAACTTGTCAGAATCCATGTAGTCATCAATGAGCTTATCCTTATCGCTCCTAAGTTTCACCAGCTCGGAATGAGCCTTAGCCAGCTCCTCCTTCTTCGTGTCCAGCTTCTTCTCCAGGACCTTGGCTCTCTCCTCCCATTTCTTCATCTCCTTCTCAAACCCATCAGAGTTACCCTTCCAGGACCTAGCCTGATGGAGGGCCGCCTGGAAGTAGGTGTTACTCTGCAAAGAAATATGAGTTAACACAAGTTTGTTGAAATACGAGAAAGTTGGGATTCAAAGAAAAAAAGAAAAAAGAAAAAGAAAGTTACCGCAACTTGGGCTTGAGAACCCAGATGCTCAAAAGTCTCGATATCACTCCCCGTAACAATGTCAGTAAAATCGTGGGGAGTGATGGAATGGTACGACCAATCTTTAGCATGTTTGGTGGATCCAACCACCGTATCGCTCCTCCTGAAGCCCCAGTTAGGCCTGAAGGAATGTGCCTTAAGTGGAGGATCCACATCATCCCCCAGCTCGACCACCGGGACGTGGGGCTTAAGGAAAGAAGGACCGTCAGGCTTGCTCCTGGGGTCCCTATTTAGCTTGGCCCTCTTCTGGCGGCCAGACTCCCCTTCCTTGGGCCTGTTGACGTTATTGATGGCCTCACAAGCTGAAAGAAAAAGATAGAAGGAATATTAAATTACAGGAGATAAAATGTTACAGTTAAAGGGAAGGAAAAATAGCTATCTAGTTATAAATTTACCCTTATCACTGGCCTGAGAGAGACCAACTTTCTTCAAGGAAAACTCCTCTAAGAGGGTCCAGGTGTCTGTTTTTCCATCATCTGAAATTAAGGCTTGATAGGCCACCTCCTCCTCATCAGATAACCTGATGCTACCTGGACTCCCATCTGACACTTTACAAAAGGGCCTACGGAAGAGTGTGGCCCAATCACCCCCGGCCCAGGTCAGCCTAACGAACTTATCCCTCCATTTGGGGTTGTTCTCAACTATGGAATTACTATCAAAGATATGGGGGATTTTGGGCCGTTGACGAATTAAAACCCAACCCGGTTGACTCATAGAGCTATTATAGAATTGGAAAACTTTCCTAAAGACAACTACGGAAAGAGGAAAATTGTTTCTAAGACAAAGGACCATAAAACAGGTAATGTTCCTCCAAGCGTTAGGAGGGAGTTGACAAGGGTTGATTTGTACATCAGCGAGTAAGCGAGGAATAAATTCATGGAATGGGAACCTAAGACCCGCGGTCAGGGGTCCTCGATAAATAAACAAGGTATCCCCCTCCCAGTTACATGTCCTATCCCCAGGGGCGGCTGGAGTAATCCTAAGGTGGGGTGGAAGTCTGTACAGGGTGTTCATGGACTCGATTCTACCATCTAACTCATGAAAGGTGTTACCATGGTTATACGAATCTAACTCAGATAGAGAGGGATATTCATCACCTCTAGAGTTAATCATGTCAATTAGGGAAGTATACGGAGATTGAATTTGAATGTTTGTACCTCTCTTAGAAACATTCATCTTCTGCAAATGAGCCAAGTCACGATCTGCCATTGATATGCTTCGGTTGAATGCTCGAAACCCAGAAAAACTTGAGAAAGGTGGAGCTGCGGTGGCTGAGGTCACCAGAAATCGCCTTCTCAAAGGGAGAACTCTAGAGAGAATTGTGAGAGAAAGTATGAGAAATGTGAAGTGAAATGAGGATTCTCACTTCACATTACACTTATATAAGCGAAAAGCTCGGAATACGAGGTGTTTTTAGGCCCATGTAGCCAGGCCCAATCTAAAAAAGCCCATCTACAAGAAGTATCAGGAATAATCTAGAAGCTCCCATGGAAAATGAAGGGTCGAAAATTGACCAAAATTTTAAGATGTTTCGATCAGAGTCCTGAGCGACAAAGAAGAAAATCCTGATCGATATTTCATTCGATCAAAAGGGAAGAAATCTATTGAATTCGATCAGAGTCCTGATCGACACAAAAAAATCCTGATCGATATTCCATTCGATCAAAAGGGAAGAAATCTATTGAATTCGATCAGAGTCCTGATCGACACAAAAAAGGATCCTGATCGATATCTCATTCGATCACAAGGGAAGAAATCCATTGAATTCGATCAGAGTCCTGATCGACACAAAACCGAATCCAGATCGATACTCCATTCGATCAAAATGGTAGAAAGCCACCTAATTCGATTAGGATCCTGATCGAAATCGATCAGGAATCCTTGTCGATTCTGCCCACATCCTGGTCGAAAGTTCAGCATACTAGAATGTCACTTTGAAGGATAGTTCGATCAGAATCCTGATCGAAATCGATCAGGAGTTCTGATCGATTCTGCATGGATCGTGGTCGAAGATCCAATCGACCAGAGTGTTACTTTCTGAGCTAGTTCGATCAGGATCCTGATCGAAATCGGTCAGGAATCCTGATCAATTTTGTATACATCCTGATCGATTTTAAGACCGGAAAATTGAGGAAAATTCCAGAAAAATAAGGAAATTCCTTAAAATATTTTCTGAAAAATGTTGGAATTTTCAGAAATTAGGGAAAAATCCAGAAAATTAAGGATAAATCCTAGAAAATTAGGGAAAAATCCAGAAAATTAAGGATAAATCCCAGAAAATTAAGGATAAATCCCAGAAAATTAGGGAAAAATCCAGAAAATTAGGGAAAAATCCAGAAAATTACGGATAAATCTCGGAAAATTAAGGATAAATCCTGGAAAATTAAGGATAAATCCTAGAAAATTAAGGATAAATCCCAGAAAATTAGGGAAAAATCCTGGAATTAAGGGAAAAATTCCTAGAAATTAGGATAATCCCTGAATAAAAGGAAAAATCGTTGTAAACGTGTAGGTCGCTCCACACTTTACACAAAAAACGAAACCCTGTAAGGGAATAAATGAACTAAATTTTCGCGAAATCTTATACGGTTTCCCAAAAGTTGGGGGGCAAATGATAGGGATAAATAAATCCTGATTACATAATTAAATATTACAGTTTGGGCTGCAAGGCCCAATAAGAAGATGTATGACATTCAGACCAGAAAGGTTAACATGTTGATCAGGCCTGATGGACCAGATCAGTCCTGATGGAACAAAGAAGGCCCAAAAACCCTGATTATTTATTAATTTCGTAATTAATAAATAAGGGAGAAAAACAGCTATTAAGATAAGTCCTAGTGAGGATATAAATCCTTGTAGATTGGCCTCTAAGGAACCTCATGGGATAAGGAATCAGCTTCCTGCTCCCTAGGACTCCTAAGTCTATCCTAATTCAGAGACTTGACCACCAAGTCTCCTATACCAAGTCCAATTCAAGGACTCCCACATCTATATAAGGGGTCTCACCCCATAAATCAGAACTACATTTTTTGGCTTGATTCTCTAATTCACAGAGATACGTAGGCATCTCGTAAAAGCGGAGTTAAGCTACGAAACACGAGAGCAGCCATTAAAGGCCTTGAGCTCCCGTACCTTAGTAATAAATACAGCAATTATATATATTAGTTTTTTATCCATAACATTGATGGTCTCAAACACAACTTATTGAGCATCAGTCAATTATGTGACAGAGGGAATACTGTTTCCTTCAATTCTGAAGCCTGTATTGTCACAAGTAAGAAGGACAATAAAGTGGTTCTAACTGGAGTTAGAAAAGGGAATGTGTATTTAGCTGACTTCAACTCTACAGATGCAGAATCTATTACTTGTCTTCTCAGCAAAGCAAGTTCAGTTGAAAGTTGGCTATGGCACAAGAAGCTGTCCCATTTGAATTTCAAGACAATGAATGATCTAGTCAAAAAAGACTTAGTTAGAGGAATGCCTCTAGTAGAATTCACAAGGGATGGACTTTGTGATGCTTGTCAGAAAGGAAAGAAAAAGAAAGTATCATTCAGTAAGAAGCTTGAATCTACAATTGATGAACCATTACAACTGCTACACATGGATCTTTTTGGACCAGTCAATGTATTGTCAATTTCAAGGAAAAGATACTGCCTAGTGATTGTAGATGATTTCTCAAAGTTTTCATGGGTTTATTTTCTTGAATTAAAGGATGAAGCTAGTGAAATCATTATCAATCATATCAAGCAAGTCAACAATCATCCTGATTTCAAAGTAAGGAATATTAGGAGTGACAATGGAACTGAGTTCAAGAATTCAACCATGAAGTTGTTCTGTGAAGAAAATGGGATAATGCTTGAGTTCTCAGCTCCAAGAACTCCACAACAAAATGGTGTGGTGGAAAGGAAGAACAGATCACTAATTGAAGCTGCAAGGACAATGCTTGAAGGGTCAAAACTCCCAACTTATTTTTGGGCTGAGGCTGTTAACTGTGCATGTTACACTCAGAATATTTCTCTAATCAATCAGGCAAAAGGCATGACTCCCTATCAATTATTCAAGAGAAGAAAACCAACTTTAAACTTTCTGCATGTCTTTGGTTGCAAATGCTACATCTTAAGAAATCAACCTGATCACAAAGGGAAGTTTGATGCAAAGGCTGATGAAGGCATATTTGTTGGTTATTCTGCTGGAAAATCATATAGGGTCTACAATCTAAGAACCAACATTGTCATGGAATCTTTACATGTTGTGTTTGATGATAAAAAGATTGATGGTCTAACAGATGAGGGACATCATGAAGGAATCAAATTTGACAATATTGAGATATATTGTGATGATAGTGAAGATGAGAATGATGAAGAAGGCATCTCAAGAAGTATTCAAAATCTGCCTTTGGATAATGCACAGGATGCTGCATCCGTTGAAAGTCATAATTCAACTTCTGTTGAAAGAAGCAATGCAGCATCCATTGAAAGACAAAGTGCATCATCCATTGAAGTTCACAATGAAGCATCCATTGATAACAGTCTGTCAACGGATAATCAATTCACTTCATCAGTTGATAGAGCTCCCAATTCCTTTCAAAGGATCAACAACTCAGGGGGAGTTTCAACCAATCAACATTCTATCTCACATCATGACAATACTGAGGCAACCTCATCTAGGGCTAATCTACCACCTCAAAGGAAATGGACCAAGAATCACCCTTTTGAACTGATCATTGGTGATGCTACATCTAAAGTGCAAACTAGAAGGGCAACTCAAGATGAATGTCTGTATAGTAGCTTTCTATCACAGGAGGAACCTAAGAGAATAGAGGAAGCTCTATTGGATCCAGATTAGATTTTAGCAATGCAAGAGGAGCTAAACCAATTTGAGAGGAACAAAGTATGGAAGCTGGTACCCAAGCCAAAGAACAAGAGTTCTATTGACACAAAATGGGTATTCAGAAACAAGATGGATGAAAATGGCATTGTCATAAGGAATAAAGCCAGATTGGTTGCTAAAGGCTATTCTCAACAAGAGGGAATAGATTTTGATGAGACGTTTGCTCCAGTTGCCAGACTTGAAGCCATCAGAATCTTTCTAGCCTATGCAACCCATGCAAATTTCAAAGTCTATCAAATGGATGTCAAGAGTGCATTTCTAAATGGGGAATTGGAGGAAGAAGTTTATGTAAGCCAACCTCCAGGATTTGAAGATCCAAACTTTCCAGACTATGTGTATTATCTGTTGAAAACACTCTATGGACTAAAGCAAGCACCTAGAGCCTGGTATGAGACTTTGTCAAAATTTCTTCTAGATAATAACTTCACAAGAGGTACTGTTGAAAAAACTCTTTTCTTTAGAAATATTAATGGCTCTAAAATACTTGTTCAAATTTATGTAGATGATATTATATTTGGATCTACAGATGATAAGCTTTGTAAAAAGTTTGCTAAGTTAATGCAAAGTAAATATGAAATGAGCATGATGGGAGAGCTAACTTATTTTCTTGGTTTACAAGTTAAACAAGTTAGTGGTGGAATTTTCATTAGTCAAACTAAATACATTTATGATCTTTTAAAGAAGTTTGACTTAATGGACTGTTCACCTGCAAAAACTCCCATGGCCACTGCCACCAAGCTTGAACTAAACAAGGCTGAAAAGTCTGTGGACATTTCAAGTTATAGAGGCATGGTTGGCTCACTTTTATATTTAACTGCTAGTAGACCCGATATAATGTTTTCTACATGTCTCTGTGCTAGATTTCAAGCTGACCCTAAAGAATCTCACTTAGTGGCTATTAAAAGAATCTTCAGATATCTCAAAGGGACTCCAAATCTAGGAATTTGGTACCCTAGAGAGTCTGGTTTTGATCTAATTGGCTACTCAGATGCAGATTATGCAGGCTGCAAAATAGACAGGAAAAGCACAACTGGCACCTGTCAATTTCTAGGGAACAAGCTTGTGTCATGGTTCAGCAAGAAGCAAAATTCTATTTCTACATCAACAGCTGAAGCTGAGTACATTGCTGCTGGTAATTGCTGTACACAGATGCTATAGATGAGGAATCAACTATTTGACTCTGGACTAACTGTTGACAAAATTCCTATATTCTGTGATAACACAAGTGTCATTGCCATTACTGAAAATCCAGTGCAGCACTCAAGAACCAAGTGAAAGGAATATGTCATAAGTCCAATCATGTATTAGGATTTAGGAATAACTTTTATGTAATCTGTTTTGATTTCATTGATATTAATAAAGACTTGTTTTGTTTTTATTACGGGCTTTATCTATTTAAGTGTTTAAATAAGATATACCATAGTTTAGAGTAAAACTTTTTATGGATTATGATGAGATCATAATAGTGAGACCTAAAAAGATGATAACTCTAAACTTAAATAGTTCCTGGTCATAGGATTACTAACTGGTAATTAATAATCCGCAAAGATCGGTACATACTATGCTTGCTTCATTATGAAGGATATCTGTTCTCATAGACATTTGTGTGGTGACACTATAGCTAGTATGTAGGTGCTTATTATGGAATAAGTTCACTGAACATGACTCGCATAGCTGAACAACTGATGGAGTTCACTCACGTGTCAGCAGTTGTTCACATAGTGATAGTTGTACAAGTATCCTTAGACTTGAGGTTATCATAGTCATCTTGTGTACACTGAACTATGCTTTGGTTTAGTTCTTAGTCTCCAGGGACAATTATTAGGGCTCTTCTGGGTATAAGAATTTGTACACGAAGATAGTGTATGATCAATAAAGGATCTACCCCTTTCAGTGAAGGAAGCGAATGTTCAAGGCTGATCCACTTATGCTAGTTCAGGAATCTCTGGCCAGAGTAAATGAAATTAGAAAGGAGTTTCTAATTTGCATAGAACTACGCATAGTAAATGGTAAGCAAAGTGATTGAATTAGATAGGCTTGACACGAGATCCATGCCTTATATTTAATCGGGACATTGTAGGGTAGAAGGAGTTTATTGTACGGTAACTATTCACTGAATAGGTTCTTGGTATTCTAAGCAGTGAATTCATATTATCCGGATAGTCGCGATATGCTGAGAAGTATCCCTCGCGATGTAGAATAAATGTGATTAATTAATTAATTATATTTAATAAATTAGAGAATTTATATAAATAATGATAAAATAGTTTTATTATTATTTATTTCTACTACCGGCTTAATATTGAACCTACAGGGTCACACCATAAAAAGAGAATGATTTAATGGTGGAGAAATTAATTAATAATGGCTAATAATTATTTATTTGTGAAATAAATAATTAATTGGCAAATTTAATAATTGATTAAATGAGATTTAATTGATTATAAATTAATTAAGAAAAGTTCTTAATATTATTAATTAAAGAATTTAATTTTTGAAATTAAATCAAGAGAGAGAATTATTTCTAAAGTGTTTAGAAAAAGGATTAATAATTAAAAGGTGTTTTAATTATTAATGAGAATAATAAATGGGATAATAATAATATTATTTATGGGAAAATTTCAGCTGGAAATTTTGCCTATAAATACACTATTATAGACCCTATTTTATGCTAACCCACATCAAACCCGAAAACCTAAAAAGTTTGGAAAACCCAATTCTCTCCACCTCCTTCCTCCTCCTTAACATCGTTTTCTTGGTGGATACCGGTGGAGTGCTTCACACTTGAGGAGCAACTGCTAAGGATCTCTGATCGTTGTCTCCGAATTATTTTAAAAGGTTAGATTTGATCCCTCGAATTTTTATTCACGATTTTTATGATTTTATTTGGATTTTGTATGTGTAAAAGTGTTTTACCATGACCCCGCTGCGTTTAAAATCCAACAATGGTATCAGAGCCAGGTTGTATGCATATAGATCTGTGGTAAAAATTTCAGAATTTTATGTGCTTGTATGAATTAATTATGATTTTTACAAGTTATATCATGGATTAATTTTGTCTGATGAGAAATCATTTCTCAGAATAATTTTGAATGTTGATCTAGGTTCTACAAGTGTTGTAGATCGTCTGGGTATTTTTTTCATAATTTTATGATGTATAGATTATTTATTATGAATTTTTGAAGTTCTTGTAATTAAAATTCGTAATTAAATAAGTAAATATATGTATATATAGTATATATATATGTATATATGTTTGTATATATCTGTACGTCTGCAAAGGATGTCTGTTGTTGTTTGTTGATGTCACGGACAAAGACAAAGGTACAGGTGACAGACAGGCACGGAAATTGAAGACAGAGAAGCTGTCAGGCGGCAGATGGCGGGCGCGTGTGGCGCACGCACGAGGGAAGGCCTATTGCGCATTTGTAGAATGTGTTACACCCTTTATTGGCTTAAAAGGGGTGTAACGCATCACGGGAATGCGTTACAGGTCCTGTAACGCGTTCCTGTAATGCGTTACAGCCCGTCTGTTGATTTTAAATTTGATTTTCTGGGAGTTTCGTAACTCCGTTTTGGGCATGCAATATACCGTTGGATTCGTTTTTCCGAGACGGATCTAATGGAGTGATCAATTTTAGATGTGATACATAGAGATGTATATTGCTTAGAACAATGTGCTAGATGATGTAACATGCCTACCTTGATGTTTATTCATGTTTATATATGTGATATATGCTTAGTTTATCATGCGATGATAGATTTAGGTGAACTTAAATAAACATAAGGCGTTTGTTAGACAACCTAGTATAGTGAAATTATTTCATAACCTTAAGAATAATATTATGAATACAATCATGAGATTCTTGTGTTTATGAAACACGTAATTGAATATGAATTTTCGATATGAGAGAAAGGATGATTCTATCAACAAAATATTTCTATCTGTAAGAAAGGGTTATTAAGTGACGCCTCTTGACAATGCTCCACCCGATCTGGGAATCATCTGATTATTGATTATTGATTTGAAATATTTAATTTAAAAGGAAGAATCTCTTTATAATATGATTATGATTGTAACGTAATATAATCCCTCTAAAATTAAATAATATCAAGTAGTAATTGGCCAATGACACAACGGGCTTGTGTCGGTCATAGCCTTCCAACATGGTAGAAAGTAGTTCTTATTTTTGAATCATTGTCGTTTCGTGCCACAGCCGAGGGCTTTGATTTTGAAATAAGAAATATTTGTCTATTACATAGAGATGTGTACATTGAATAAGAATGTAAAGGTCGTTACGTGCCACAGCCGTGGGCCTTTGGGGACTGATTCAATTGTACGGAATGTTGGGTTAGACTTGACTTAGAATATTGAGTTTGTCGTGCCACAGCCGTGACTCAATTATTCAAGAGGCTAAAGTTTGATTAGGGAATAACATTAGATGTAATTGACAAGAGTTGTCTGCCTATTGAACATTACATGGCGTTTTGTGCCACAGCCGGGGTTGTGTAATGGAATGTAGGATCCCTATTCCCACTAGCATTATGAATGCTTAATTTTTCACGTAGGGGGTTGAATAAATTAGATAAACTAGTGGGAGCCACTTATGAATAAAGACCCGATTCATATAGTGTTTTGAAATGAAATCGAATATTTGCTAAGTGTTGTTATGTGTTTATCATTTACAGATTTACTTTGTACGTTATGTCTTCTGCACTATCACTCAGGAGCATACTAGATGCTCACAAATTGACTGGTCCTAATTATGCTGACTGGCTTCGAAACTTGAGAATTGTTCTCAGGATTGAGAAGCTGGAATACGTGATTGACTCACCTAAGCCTACTGAACCTGCTAGTGATGCACATAATGATGAACATGTTGTGTATCGTAAGTGGATAGATGATGCAAATATTGCTTAATGCATCATGCTAGCTTCCATGAACATTGAGCTACAGAAGCAACATGAGTATATGGATGCTCACACTATCCTCATGCATCTACAAGAGTTGTATGATGTGGCGGGGAGGACAGCTCGATATGAGATATCGAAGGAGCTGTTCGGTTGTAGGATGTCTGAGGGATCATCTGTGAATGACCATGTACTTAAGATGATCAATTTGATTGAACGTCTTGGACAACTTGGTTTTGCCATGGATGGGGAGCTGAGCCAAGACTTGGTCTTGCAATCCCTTCCGAGTTCGTTCTCGCAGTTTGTTGTGAACTTTCATATGAATAAGTTGGATGTCAGCCTGCCTGAACTCCACAACATGTTGAAGACTGCGGAATCAAATTTTCCCCCTAAGAAGAGTTCTGTTCTTCTAATTGGTGAAGGTTCCAATCCTAAGAAAAGGAAGAGGAACTCTTCCAAGAAGAAGAAAGTAGGTGAGAAAACGCCGGTTCCACCAAAAGCTGAAGACCCCAAGAGCAAAGTTGTTTGCTGTCACTGTAACAAGGTGGGGCACTGGAAGAGGAACTGCAAGGTTTACCTTGCAGAATTGAATAAGAAGAAGGGTAGTGAGACTACCGCTTCTGATTCAGGTATGTTCATGATAGAAGTGAATATGTCATTAAATTAAATTTCTACTTGGGTATTAGATACCGCCTGTGGTTCTCAAATCTGCAATTTGTTGCAGGGACCAAGGAGAAGTAGGACTCTTGAGGAAGAGGAGGTGATTCTACTGATGGGAAATGGAGCAAGAGTTGCTGCTGAAGATGTAGAATCATTTCATTTACATATGCCTATGGGCAAGACTATTGTTTTAAATAATTATTATTTTGTTCCCTCGATTGTGAGGAATATTATTCCCATGTTAGACTTGGCTGGATTTTCATTTATTATTGAGAATAATGAATGTTTTATTCTTAGAGATAATATTCTTTATGGACGTGGTACTTTAAATAATGGTCTGTATAAATGTGACATAATTTACTTCAGATTGAACAAACTAATAAAAGAAAAAGGATGATGAAAATCTCACTTCATAGTGGCACTGCAGTCTCCATTTAGTGGACATGGAGAGAGGGCTGCAGATTTGCTAGGAATGGTACACACAGATGTATGTGGACCAATGTCTACGCAAGCCATGGGTGGATTTTCATACTTCATTACTTCCATAGATGATAGATCTGGATTCGGATATGTGTTTGATGAAACACAAGTCTGAGGCCTTTGAAAAGTTCAAAGAGTATAAGTATGAAGTGGAGAAACAAACCAAACATAGTATTATAATTCTTCGATTAGATCGAGGTGGTGAATACTTTAATGGAGTGTTTCTAGATTATCTCAAAGTAAATGGTATAGTCTCCCAGTGTACTCCTCCAGATTGGTATCTGAAAGGAGAAATCGAACTTTGTTAGACATAGTTCGGTCCATGATGAGCTATGCAAATCTTCCAGTATTCCTATGGGGTGATGCATTGGAAACCTCAGCATATTTACTGAATAAGGTGCCTTCCAAAATATGTTCCTCAAACTCCGTATGAGATATGGAAAGAAAGGAAACCGAGTCTTAAACACGTTAAGATTTGGGGATGTCCAGCTTATGTCAAGTAAGTTGACCCAGATAAGCTGGAATATCGATCCATAAAATATAGTTTTGTGGGATATCCTAAAGAGACTTTAGGGTATTACTTTTACACCAATCATCGGGTGTTTGCCTCCAGACATGCTACCTTCTTGGAAAAGGAGTTTATCCTTGAAGGAAACAGTGGGAGCAAAATTGAACTTGATGAAGTTTAAGAAGCACAAAGTACTACGGATCAAGTGGAAACACCTGTTCAGACTGAACAACCTTTTGTGGAATAGCCCATTCATAGATCAGGGAGAGTGTCTCGCCAACCTGAGAGGTAATATGGCCTTGTCATTGAGAATGACAATGAGTTATCGATCATTGATGATGACAACCCTGTGACCTATAATGAGGCTATGAGTAGTGTTGACTCAGAGAAATGGCATAGTGCCATGAAATCCAGAATAGAATCTATGTATACGGTATACAAAAGATAGATTATAGCAGATGGCCAGGTGGAGACCTATAAGGCCAGGCTTGTGGCAAAAGGATTCAAACAAAGGCAATGGATTGACTTTGATGAAACCTTTTACCTGTAGCCCTGTTAAAATGAGTTCAGATTTTGCTTGTGATTGCTGCTCACTACGACTATGAGATCTAGCAATTAGCCAGATGGTTTTCTTTCCAAGAGAAATGAAAACCTAGTGTGTAAGCTACTGTGAACCATATGTGGTTTAAAGCAGGCTTCTCGAAAGATGGAACATTCGTTTTGATGAGACAATCAAAGAGTTTGATTTTATCAAAAACGAAGATGAACCATGGGTCTACAAAAGGGTTAGTGGGAGCGCGGTAACATTTCTTGTATTGTATTGAATTAGAGTTGACACACATAACAACATAGTAGACCCACTCACAAAGCTAATTTATGAAAGTCACTTTGATCGTCATAAAGACAAGATGGGTATTAGATACCAGAGTGATTGGCTTTAAAGTGGGAGATTGAAAGGAATATGTCCTAAGTCCAATCATGTATTAGGATTTAGGAATAACTTTTATGTAATCTGTTTTGATTTCATTGATATTAATAAAGACTTGTTTTGTTTTTATTACGGGATTTATCTATTTAAGTGTTTAAATAAGATATACCATAGTTTAGAGTAAAGCTTTTTATGGATTATGATGAGATCATAATAGTGAGACCTAAAAAGATGATAACTCTAAAATTAAATAGTTCCTGGTCATAGGATTACTAACTGGTAATTAATAATTCGCAAAGATTGGTACATACTATGCTTGCTTCATTATGAAGGATGTCTGTTCTCATAGACATTTGTGTGGTGACACTATAGCTAGTATGTAGGTGCTTATTATGGAATAAGTTCACTGAACATGACTCACACAGCTGAACAACTGATGGAGTTCACTCACGTGTCAGCAGTTGTTCACATAGTGATAGTTGTACAAGTATCCTTAGAATTGAGGTCATCATAGTCATCTTGTGTACACTGAACTATGCTTTGGTTTAGTTCTTAGTCTCCAGGGACAATTATTAGGGCTCTTCTGGGTATAGGAATTTGTACACGAAGATAGTGTATGATCAATAAAGGATCTACCCCTTTCAGTGAAGGAAGCGAATGTTCAAGGCTGATCCACTTATGCTAGTTCAGGAATCTCTGGCCAGAGTAAATGAAATTAGAAAAGAGTTTCTAATTTGCATAGAACTACGCATAGTAAATGGTAAGCAAAGTGATTGAATTAGATAGGCTTGACACGAGATCCATGCCTTGTATTTAATCGGGACATTGTAGGGTAGAAGGAGTTTATTGTACGGTAACTATTCACTGGATAGGTTCTTGGTATTCTAGGCAGTGAATTCATATTATCCGGATAGTCGCGATATGCTGAGAAGTATCCCTCACGATGTAGAATAAATGTGATTAATTAATTAATCATATTTAATAAATTAGAGAATTTATATAAATAATGATAAAATAGTTTTATTATTATTTATTTCTACTACCGGCTTAATATTGAACCTACAGGGTCACACCATAAAAAGAGAATGATTTAATGGTGGAGGAATTAATTAATAATGGCTAATAATTATTTATTTGTGAAATAAATAATTAATTGGCAAATTTAATAATTGATTAAATGAGATTTAATTGATTATAAATTAATTAAGAAAAGTTCTTAATATTATTAATTAAAGGATTTAATTTTTAGAAATTAAATCAAGAGAGAGAATTATTTCTAAAGTGTTTAGAAAAAGGATTAATAATTAAAAGGTGTTTTAATTATTAATAAGAATAATAAATGGGATAATAATAATATTATTTATGGAAAAAATTCAACTGAAAATTTTGCCTATAAATACACTATTATAGACCCTATTTTATGCTAACCCACATCAAACCCGAAAACCCAAAAAGTTTGGAAAACCCAATTCTCTCCACCTCCTTCCTCCTCCTTAACATCGTTTTCTTGGTGGATACCGGTGGAGTGCTTTACACTTGAGGAGCAACTGCTAAGGATCTCTGATCGTTGTCTCCGAATTATTTTAAAAGGTTAGATTCGATCCCTCGAATTTTTATTCACGATTTATATGCTTTTATTTGGATTTTGTATGTGTAAAAGTATTTTACCATGACCTCGCTGCGTTTAAAATCCAACACCAAGCACATTGACATCAAGTACCACTTCATTAGGGAGCATGTGATGAAAGGTACAGTGGAACTTCATTTTGTTCCAAGTGAAAAGCAGATTGCAGACATATTTACTAAGCCACTTGATGAAACAACATTCACAAGATTAGTAAGTGAGCTAGGTATGCTTAATTATTCATAAATTTATGTCCTCTTTATAATCTTCCCTGAAGCCTGAAATGAATTTGCTGCAAGAACAAAGTTGGCTTTAATTAAAAATTATTCTATCAATGGATATACCCTATCCGTTGAAAGCCAAAATTGTTCTATCAACGGATGTTCATTATCCGTTGAAAGACAAATACATTTTTGGTAAAATTATCCCTCAACGGATAAAATAGTGTTGATCATCAACGGATAACTATTTACCTTATCCGTTGAAGTGTCACATCAGTTACTTTAAGTGAGTCACAGCAGTTGATTCTTTTACTCAACCGTTGATACAGATATACACTGTTGTATATATTTATATTAAAGGCAGTTTTCAAAATTTCTACAGTTTTCTTTATTCTTAAACGGCTGTAATTTATTTAAAAGTATCATTTAATCATTTTATTTACGTTTTAATTCAAGAAAGTATAAAAGCTCATTGATTTCTTATTTTCACTTTACGCTTTCTTACAATTTTTATTCTCCTTCTCTCCCAAAACTCTCAAGTTTTTCTCTGCAACCTCTACTCACAACAATGGCACCAGTAGTCAAAATTATGTCTCAGTCTGGATTTATTTATGAAAAGAACAATTTCGTAGCCTTGGTTGAAAAGAATGAAGCCCATACTGACTATCACAAGATGATGGACTTCATCAAAAACTGCAAACTAAGCTATGCAATGCTGGAAGCCCCAACCATTTACTGTGAGGTAATTGAGGAGATTTGGACAACTGCAGAGGTCAACTCCACATATATGACTATTGCCTTCTCTCTCAAAGGTAAGGATTATTGCATTAACTGTGATGATATACAATCTTGCTTTAAGTTGCCTGAGAATAATGCCATGACACCACACACTGATAAAGATGTATCTGCTATGTTAGATTCCATAGGCTATGCTTTTGATTCTGCTAGCTTAGGTAGTATTAGAAGGAAAGGCCTTAGGAAAGAATAGAGTTTTCTTGGAGATGCCTTTATCAAGGTTTTCTTTGGGAAGATTAGCAATTTTGATGCCATAACTTCATCTCTTGTTAATATGCTCTATATGCTAGTTTCTGATAGGTACTTTAATTTTAGCAACTATGTCATGCTAGAATTAGGTTCCAGGTTAGGTAACAAAGCTAATAGACCACATAACATCTACTATGCTAGATTCTTTATGTTATTGGCTAACCATGTTGCTGAAGGACTGGTTATATCTAATAAGAGCAATAAAATCAAATGCTGGGCACAAGAGAAAAGGGTCCTTGCAGACCTTTTGAGAATCAACCTCAACAGCCAGGTGTCATTGGTATATTTGCCAATCATGAATGCACCACAGGTAAGTGAGTTAAACACTTCAATAACTCCTACTGTTTCCAACCCCACTATTTCTTTGCCTTCCAGTGTGGCAATTGAATCTGTGTCTCTGTCCAAACAGGTTCCTACCAAAGCCACCAAAACTAAAATTTCAAAATACAAGTCAAAGAAAACCACCTCTGTTGTTTCTCAAAAGACAACAGTTGTAACAACTACCATAAACCCTGAAGGGAGTGAACAGGGTATGAGTGGTGAGGGGAGGGGTGAACATCAAGAAACTCCCCAGGATAAGGTGGAAGAGGTGAGTGATACCCCAGCCAGCCAAGCCACAGTCTCTCAAAAGACTGTGGTGGTTCAAAAGGAGTCAAACACATCCCTAGTTACATCCTCCCAAAAGGATGCAGCTATTGAAAATAGTCCCCAACCAGGGATACAGAACAAAAGAGGGAGGGACACTGGAGCCACACATTCACCAATCAAAGCCTTTTCAAGGAAGAAGAAGGCCAAGACCCTAGTTTCCACACAGGGGGCACACACAGCACAGATACATCCACTTGTATCTTTGCCTTCTCAAATTCAGCTTGATGTGACTCCAACAAATGTGGAGTCACAGTCCCATTCTCTCATAATAGAAACACATCAATCATCAAACTCTCCATCACCCTCTCTGGATGTGGATATGATATTCACATCAATTCCTGATTCTCCCTCCTTAAAACTCAGGGATGAGCCCCACTCGAAACCTGATGATCATCATCTTTTAGATGATTTGTTGGATCATCAGCCAATTCTTTCAGATATAGTTGAAGAATCTGTGTCACCTCACTTAAAATCAATTCACACAGATTCAAAAATTATGTCACTTTCAATATCTACATCTTTTCCTTCTTCAACGGATATCTCTCATCCGTTGACAAGTGGTTGTTCTTCGACGGATAAGCTTAACAGCAGTTATCCGTTGATATCATCAGTTTCCACTTCAACGGATACTCCCTATCCGTTGATGGTCTCTACTCAAATAACAGAAACAATTCCAACTGTAGAGGACATGGTTACTGTACAATCACTTTTAGGTTTGAGGGAAGGGAGTGATAATTTGAGTGAGAGGCTGGGTTGCTCCCAGGCAAAAGGAGAGGTTGGGAGTCACCATATGCATGCTATTTCTTCCAGCATGGCAAAAGTGAGTGAGGGGAGTGCCACCTTAGAAGGTGAGGGTGAGGGTGTGAGGGTGTGTGTGAGCCAGGGGGAGCCCCTGATGCAAGAAAATAGAGAAAATGAGAGAAAGACAGGCACAGAAGCTATAAGGGTGGATCCAGCCATTGCTAGTGAGTCAATGATAGTGGATGATGCAGAAAAAGAAAGACAATTTCAGCAACATTACAAAGCTGTCATTGATAACATTTCCTTGGATGTTGACACTTTTACTCACCCTGTTCCAGCCTATCAATTGTTGGCTGCTCAGGGCAATGTGGAGGCAGAACAGACTTTGAACATTGTACACACTTCAGAATATCTTCTCAGAGACAAAGCTGCTGTTAACAGGCTGCCTTCTCAAGCTGGTGAGCCATCTGAAGAATTTGGAGTAAATTCTAATGATGATGACTCTAATTCTTTGGATGAGAGCATGAACTTAGGGGGAGTAGCAGGCCCAAGTTCTGTTCCAGATCTACCTGATTGGGCATGGCAAAGGCATCTACACCAGGAGAATTTGGTGTAACTTTGGTCAGGCAAGTAATGACTATTCAGAAGGCCCTTCAGGAGACTACATATGCTGGTACCAAGGCAATTCTTCAAGCTCATCTAGACTCTCTGCATCTCTTGCAGTTGCAGCATTTCAAACAGAATCTAAGTGTGGATGAACTCAAGCAGGACATTGCTGATCTGAAATCCTACAATGCTGAGAAGTTGGATTCAGTCATGCCTTATGGTACTATGCAAGATTTGTTGGGGAGACTGAGGAAAGCATCTGATGCTGACAAGAGGCTGGCCAGGTTGGAAAACAGAGTTCAGATCATTGAAGACTCTATGGTCACCATTCTTCAGAATCAACAAACTCAGATAAATCTACTAATGCAGCTGGCAAAAGCACAAGGCTTGACCCCTACCCTTGATGATAACAAAAAGGGGGAGAATAAAAGGGAAGGGGAAGGAGAGCCATCAACAACAATTCAAATATCTCAAGTGCTAGTTCCTGCCATCACCACTTCTCCACCTATTCAAATCAAAGGAAAGCTTGATGGAATTGATCTAATCCAGATAGCAGCAGCTGAATTGCAAGTCAAAGAGCAAAGGAGGAAAATTGATGAAAAGGTGCAACTGTGAAGCATAGCACAAAGGTGAAATTAATTATTCTGGAGCTCAAGCCAGTAAGGAGGAATAAGGTTGGAGAGACTTCTGCCAAGAATATGAAACCTATGGTTCTCAAGCCCAACAACAGATCCAATAAGGACTCTACAAAGAATCCTCTAAGCCTTGCTCAGATGAAAGAAGTGGATTTTCCTCTTCCAAAGCCTGATGAAGACAAAGTTTTGGGTGGAAGTATCATAAAGCACAAAGAGACCATGGATGTGGTTGAAAGGATGAACATGGCTATTATCTTTAGAGAGGGAAAGTGCATTTGTGTGATGCAAGGACATCCCAATTCTCAATAGCCAAGAGGGAAGAAGCCAGAAGGTTGAAGGAAGAAGCCAAAAAGCTAAAGGCTGACAAAAGAGCACAAGCAAAGCTTGAAAAATAGCTAAAGTCAAGTCAAGCTGAAGAAAAGAAAGAAATTGAAGATAAGAGTGAAGATGTAGGTATGGGGGACATGTTTAGTGATGATGAGGGAGAAAGAAGTAAGGAAATAGAGGAATGGCAGAAAGGGAACAGAAAGAAGGCCAATGCAAAAAAAAAGATGGTAGATAAGACTGAAGAAACCCAATCAAAATCCAAACCACTACCTTCTATTCCTGAACCCATTGTGCCTGATCCCTTTATAAATATTCATGGTGAAACAATCACTCCTAAGGAGGAACCAATTGATTGGGACACCATCAAATTGCCCACCTTCTTAACCACTTCTCCACCCTCAAAGAAACAGAAAAGAAAAATCAAATCAACACCTCCTCCAACCTCAATCAAATTCACTCAGAAGCCTAAGCCTAAGCCACAAGCCTCTAAGGATGATTATGTTCACATTTGTGACATAAAGGAATTTTCAGACATTGAACTCTATCTGGATGAGCTGGAGGAAGTAAGGGGAATAGATGCCTACAGATAGCTACCAGAAAGACTAGTGTTCAAATACAAAAGAAGTGGGGAAAGAACTTGGCCTCTCTACAGGATTCTGAATGAAGGCTACTCTACCTTGGTTAGAGTCTACTCAGCCATAAAAAGGGATTCTGGCTTTACCAGGACTGCCAAGACTGAGATTCTCAACAAGATTGCCAATATAAGGAAGACTTGGTGGGAGCCCAATGCCTTGCCTAGAACATTACTCATTCAAGAAAGAGGAATTATAGTTCACAAATCACCTCATTGGTTGATGGAGTTCAGAGACAACAAAGGAGTCAGAAGATTTTTCAGACTTGAAGATCAGCTTAAGATTGCCAGTAATGAAACTCTCAAGGATATGCAATCTAAGTTGGACATCAATGAAGAAGATGAAGCTGAGTTCTACAGACAAATTCAACTTCAAATAGAGGAGAATGACAGGAGACTGGGAAAGAAAATAAGGGATCAAAAGAAAAGAAATTAATATGCTCAGGTTAAAGGAGCACCCTTGGAAACAATGTAATTCTTCAATTCCATCTCAACATACACATTTTTGCAGCACTTTTGAATTTCTACTTTATTACAGTTAATATGTTTGTCAAGTGTTTTATTATCATCAAGCTAAACCCAAATTTATGCCTACAGTTCTAGTAGACATAAATAGGGGGAGATTGTTAGGAATATATATATTAGTTTGATGATAAGTTAAACAAAACACTTAAGTAGAAATCTAGTGTTTGTAGCCTCAACAGATAAGACCATCTTGGCTATCCGTTGAAGAAGTAGCTTTACTTAGCAATAAGTTTAGTATTGTAGCACATTTCATTCTCTGGATTCAAGTTGTAATTCTTAGATGTTGTAGGAAATTATCAGTCATGTTGACTACTAGTGGATATGCAAATAGGAGGGCTAATTTTGTATAAGTGAAGAAGTATCAACTGATATTGAAGACCTTCAACGGATAAGAAACAAAGCTTCAACGGATGTCTCTAAAGCTTCAACGGATAATATCCATCAACGGATAAGTGCTTCAACGGATAAAAACTTCAACTGCTAATGCATCAATAGATAAAGCTTCAACGGATAAAGCCTCAACGGATAAGGCATCAACGGATGAAAGCTTCAACAGATGCTTAGTTAAATAGCAGTTGATAGTGACAATTCATAAGCTGATAGAGGCACATGGGTTGATAGAGACAAACTGGAATGTGGCAGCCTCTAGGAGGAATCAAGAAAATGCAGCTTTTCCATTCTGGTGCAAACAAGGGAGTATTCAAAGATTAACAGCTAAACCTAAATTGCATTGGATAGAGAAATGAAGAAGAAACATGTGAAGAGCCTTTTAATTGAATTTTATAGTTTTGTCTTCACTTGTAAACTTGGTGATATATAAACCAAGTAGCAGCTAGTAATTAGATGTGAATTTTCAAGAGCTGTTTAGAATAATCCAGAGAGAAAATCATCTAGTTTGTACTAGGAAGCAACTGTGATTTAATTCATTGAATCACAGATTTTCTGAAATAATACATTTCTGGTGGAACAACAAATCCACCAGAAAAGTTTTTAAGTTCTCTGTGTTCTTTACATTTGTGTTTGAATATATATCTGTCTACATTAGCTTCAAGCAATTCATACACATTTGCTCACTAAAACACTTAGCCTTAGAAACTGCTCAAAACTTGAAAAAGTTTTGAGATTTACATTCAACCCCCCTTCTGTAAATCTCATTGTTAGTCCACTGGGAATAACAGAAAAGGAAAATAGGAAGAGGAAGATAGGAATCCAAGGCGGAGGAGGAGGGGTAGGAACCGGGAACAGGAGCCTTTCAAGCAGGTTCGTCAGGGGAGTGGTGTCCCAACCTGCACGAGGCCCCGGATTCAGAAAGGCCCCAAGTGAGAGTATTGGCCAGGGCGACGGACAATCTAGGGCAATATTTTATAGCCAACCCCGTGCCCCAATACCTGAATGTCATACATGTGGAAAAAGACACCTTGGAGTGTGCACCCAGGCGAGGGCCCCTCTGAAATGTTACAGGTGCGACCAACCCGGACACCTAGCCAACAACTGTCCCCAACACAACATGATGTGTTTCCAGTATGGGTAGGGCACATGAGAAATGATTGCCCGACATTGAAGCCCCCAGCCTCAGGAATGAGCAGAGCTGCATCCAACCGGCCCCCAGCTGCTAGGACCTTCAATATGACCGTTCAGGATGCTATCCGAAACACTGACATGATAACAGGTACCCTTCTGTTAAATTCCGAACATGCAAATGTCCTATTTGATTCTGGAGCAACCAATCATTTATATCTCAAGATTTTGCTAAAAAGTGAAAACTTAACTCCGTACCCTTACGCGAGATATTACAAGTGGAAATAGAAAACAAAGAAATAATTCATGTTAATCAAGTACACCCCAAGAGCAAGTTGAAATTAGAAGGGAAGGTCTTTGAGGTTGACCTAATCTCATTTGCGTTAGGAGAATTCGATATAATCTTAGGAATGGATTGGCTATCCAGTAATGGAGCGCAAATAGATTGTGAGCGGAAGAGGGTAAAGATAAGAGTGCAAATGGAAAATAAGTAGTGTTTAGAGGTCCATGACAGAACCAGAAATTTCTGACCATGCTACATGCAAAAAGATTGTTAAGGAAAGGTAACGAGGCCTATTTGTCTTATATGGTAGATACCAAGAAGGAAGTTCCTAATATACAGGACATACACATAGTGAACGAATTCGAGGATGTGTTTCCAGAGAACTTACCAGGGTTGCCACCCGACAGGGAAATAGAGTTCGCTATAGAATTAGCACCAGGAACGACACCAGTGTCCAAAGCCCCATATAGGTTAGCCCTAGTTGAAATGAAGGAATTAGCTTCTCAACTGCAAGAATTATTAGATAACGGAATGATAAGACCCAGTATGTCTCCATGGGGAGCGCCAATATTATTCATAAAGAAAAAGGACGGAAGTATGAGATTATGCATAGACTATCAAGAGTTGAATAAGCTGACTATTAAGAATATGTACCCTCTCCCTAGGATTGATGACCTATTCGATCAACTCAAGGGAGCTGTATATTTTTCAAAAATAGATTTGAGAACAGGTTATCACCAGTTGAAAATCAAACCCGATGATATACCGAAGACTGCTTTTCGCATTAGGTATGGACACTATGAGTTTTTAGTCATGTCATTTGGGCTAACCAATGCACCCGTAGCCTTTATGGATTTGATGAACAGAGCGTTCAAAAGGTACCTAGATATATGTGTGATAGTTTTTATAGATGATATTTTAATCTACTCAAAGACAGAGCAAGAACATGCAGAACATTTGAGGAGAGTCTTAGAAATCCTGAGGAATGAGAAATTATATGCCAAGTTCTCAAAGTGCGAGTTTTGGTTAAGGGGAGTTCAGTTCTGAGGGCATGTGGTGAGTAGCAAAGGAGTTTTAGTTGACCCCGCCAAGATAGAGGTGGTGTCCAATTGGGAAAGACCAACTACCCCAACAGAGGTTAAGAGCTTTGTGGGTTTAGCAGGATATTACCGAAGATTCATGCAAGACTTTGCTAAGATAGCCGATCCACTAACTAGACTTACCCGGAAAATAGACTAGTTTGTATGGATAGAGAAATGTGAGGAAAGCTTTCAGGAACTGAAAAGGAGGCTGGTGTCAGCACCAGTGCTCGCTCTCCCCGATGGAAAGGGAGAGTTTGTGATATACAACAACGCATCGCTTAAAGGATTAGGATGTGTGCTTATGCAGCACGGAAAAGTTATAGCGTATGCCTCTCGGCAATTGAAGGAGTATGAGAGCAGATATCCGACGCATGATCTAGAATTAGCAGCCATAGTGTTTGCCCTGAAAATTTGGAGACACTACCTGTACGGTGAGAAATGCGAGATTTACACAGACCATAAGAGCCTCAAATATATTTTTACTCAGAAGGAACTAAACATGAGACAGAGGAGATGGTTAGAGTTGATTAAGGACTACGACTGTGAAATTTTTTATCACCCGGGTAAAGCCAATGTGGTGGCTGACGCCCTTAGTAGGAAGGAAAGACTCAAAATGATAATGACATCTGAGGAATTAATTAAAGAATTTGAAAAGATGGAAATTAACGTGAGGACGACCGGTAAAGGAACAGAAGGATTATTTGAGATTAAGCTAGTGTCGAAACTGACTAAAAAGATACGAGTATGTTAGGAAAAGAAGATGAGTGAAGAAAGAGGAACACTGACCGGTGAGGAAGTTAGATGCGAGAAGGACGAGAGAGGGATCATGAGGTATGCGTCCCGAATTTGGATTCCCAATATGCAAGAGTTAAAGGATGAGCTGCTGCACGAAGGGCACAACTCCAGATATTCAATCCACCCAGGAAGTACGAAGATGTACAATGACCTTAAGGAATATAATTGGTGGCCTAACATGAAGAGAGAAGTAGCAGAGTGAGTCAGCAAGTGCTTGACATGCCAGAGAGTGAAGGCTGAACATCAGCGACCTAGTGGACTATTACGACCCCTGGAAATTTCGGAATGGAAATGGGAGCATATAGACATGGATTTTGTGACAGGCCTACCAAGGAAAAAGACCAATCACGACGCCATATAGGTTATCATAGATAGGTTGACCAAGTCCACACACTTTCTACCAATCAACGAAAGGTACACCGTAGACAAGCTGGTGGATATTTACTTGAAAGAAATTATAGTGAGACACGGCGTTCCTGTTGCCATAATGTCAGATCGAGACCCAAGATTTAATTCCCGATTTTGGAGAAGCTTCCAGGAATGCGTAGGCACCAGACTAAACATGAGTACCGCTTACCACCTCCAGACTGATGGACAAAGCGAAAGGACTATTCAGACCCTAGAAAATATGCTACGAGTATGTGCCATTGATTTTAAAGGAAATTGGAATGACCACTTACCCCTGATCAAATTTGCTTACAACAACAGCTATCACGCTAGCATAGGAATGCCTCCGTATGAAGCTCTTTATGGAAGGAGATGTCGCTCTCCCCTATGTTGGGATGAAGTTAGAGAACATAAGATAATAGGACCAGAGTTAGTCCAATAGACAAGGGAAATGGTAGGACTCATCAGGAAAAGACTGGTAGCAGCTCTGGACGGACAAAAGAAGTACGAAGACCAGACCGGGAAGGATAGGGAATATGAAGTAGGAGATTCAGTGCTATTGAAGGTATCTCCGTGGAAAGGAGTGATGAGATTTGGGAAGAAAGGGAAGCTGAGTCCCAGATTCATAGGACCCTTTGAAATTTTGAGGAGAATATGACCTCTAGCTTACGAGCTCGCCTTGCCCCCTAATCTGCAACAAGTGCACAACGTGTTCCACGTGTCCATGTTAAGAAAGTACCATGCAAATGCACGACATGTAATAGAATAAGATTAGGTAGACTTACAACCAGACCTGACCTACATCGAGCAGCCAGTAAGGATAATGGACCAAAAAGAACAAGTGATGAGGAACAAGACTGTGAAGCTGGTTAGAATCTTGTGGATAAATCAAAATGTCGAAGAGTCAACTTGGGAACTTGAAGACGCAATGAGGAAAATACCCCCACTTATTTTCTAATTGATTCCGGGGCGGAATCCTTGTTAGAGGGGAAGACTGTAATAATATGAATTTTTGAGACCTTGTAAAACGTTTAATGAATAGTAACCCTAACGGACGGGGAAAAACTTTTTAGCCCACACTATGTAGTGCATGAGAAAATGAGTTTTGGAGTTGATATTATGATTATACATACCAAATGAGTGTATGTAAACACTATTAGTTTTCGAAGAAAACGAACTTTGAAAAACGACCATATTTACGAATCATCGAGTATTATGAGAATCACAATATAATTACGAATTTAAAACCCTACGGATTTATATCCAAGTATGATAATTCAAAAATATAAGAAATAAATACGAAAGGAATTACGTCGTGAAACATTTACGAGGAAGTATTACGAAAATGTTTAAGCGACCGAGCGAACGCGTAAATGATTAAATAAACGTAACGCACTAACTAACCATGGTAAGAAAGTAACCATGGTTACTTTATCAAATGGTGAGATAAGGAGTAGGATGATCAACCAAGGCTATCAAATAGTAAGATTAGGAGCTAAACAAGTGGCTTAGCTTGTAAACTAGGAAGCTAGTTGGATTTGTCCCCAAGATTTGCAACAAGAATAAAATCCTAGGATCTAAACTAGAGAATAAAAAATCAATAAAAAGATTTCACAACCTCATTTCCAAGAAGCAACCAAGGAAGCAAGCATAAAAACACTTCTTCTCTCCCAAAAACCTCCCATTCTGCCATTCACCATAAAACAAAGAAACCAATTTCAAATCTTCATGCTCTAGCCATGGATAAATCCTCCCATTAATTATCAAGCTTCCTAACAACCAAAATAAGGTAAGATAAATATTTGATATCTTTTTATCAAGGTTTGATGGGTGAATTAAAATCAAGAAAGTTGATAATAATAGTGTGAATAGTAACTCTTCTTTGGTTTCTTGATTTTGATGGTTGTTTTAGGTTCCAAAAACCATACTAAGCACTCCCAAGACTTCACCATCATCAAGAACACATATCAAGCTCTCAATAAAGCTAAAAATATTTGACCCAACTTTATTTAAGATTTAAGTTCAAGATCCTTTTAGTATGTTGTAAACCTAGTTTTAGTGGTGGTATTGCTGAAATCTTGATGTTTAGCTAAGTAGATTTAAGTTTGATTGTTGTTGCCTCAAGAATATGATGTTCTTGAGAGGAGTTAGTGTGTTGATGATGATATTTTGATTGTTGGTGGTAGTATAAAGATTTAAGGCATAAACGAAACTCCGATCGTAACCGTAATCTCGCTAAAACGAACAAATCATAACTTTAAGTTTCTGCAGAAAGTCCCGAGGATGTAAACTGTATTTTCTTGAAAAATAACCATTGATTATGATAGAAAATGTTATAAGGATCGTTTAGGCTCTTGAATCTCTTGATTCCGATTTACGGATCAAAACTTATGGCCGTTTTACTAAAAGTGATTTACGCGACAAAAACTGCTACGAATTACGAACTTTCAAAATATAAAGGATCAACTTAAGAATGTTCATAAATCATAAAAATTTTACAGAGAGTAGTATATTGAGTTTCATAACTTCCATAAAAATTTTAAGTAAAAATAATGAATTTTTAATTTTATAAAAATATCAGAGCCGAGATCGTGCAATTAAAAACCGTAGAATACATAAGCGGAGCCGACGGCGAAAATGAAAATGAACTTAAGATACTTAGAAAAAGGAAGTGACCATAACGTGAATAAGGACTTAAAGAAGTAATAAGGGTAATATAAGTTGAGAGGGTGCATAATAATTAGAGCATAAGTGCGGGTAGCCGTAAATTAGAACGGGACCTAACGAAATGACTTGTGTTTATGATTATAGATTTCCGAGCGGAACCTAGAGCATCCTCCACCTCGAGATACCCAGGCAAGTTTACGAACCCAACTCCATTTACTGTTGTGTTGTGAAAGGATTGTTTTATTATCATTGCATAAATACCATGATTGCTATGATACATAGTAATTGAATTTTCGCATAATGTAGCGATGTTGTACGATAAGTAAATATCGTAAAATATTTAATTCTGCTTTAAGCGTAACGTATAATTATAAGACCGAGAGTCGGTCGGGATTTTAAGATGAAAACCCGGGAATTATTCCGGTGATATTATTAGGACAATTAAAAGTCCATAGTAGTACGATTTGAATGATTCAACGTCCAATTACGAAATATTAAATACCTCAAACTTTTATTAAAACGATTTCCAAAGATCGTATTCTCTCAACTATACTTTATCATTCAATTAAGAAATATTTATTAACTATTTACTTATTACGGAGGAAGTATTCTCCAGTGAATATTTATTTCAAACTCGATTAAATGTTAAAGATTATTATATTACGTAAACATAAATTAGTTGAGGAATAATATTTTTATTCTTTTAAAAGTAAACTCCTTCGAGGTTTAATTATTTATCGATTATCATTTAATTAATTATTATTAATTAAAGGGTTTATTTATGATTTAAAAATCACAGAACCTGATTTAAAATACTTTCTGATTTTTGGAAAATATTTCGAATAATTTCAGATCGTCGAAGAATAGTATCTCGACTTATTTAAATATTTGAATACAGTTTCAAAAGAAACTCCCCCTAATTTAATTATCTGTTGACAACGGTCAACTCACATCCTTAGTACTTTCTCCGAAAAACTCGGAAGTACGTATACATATACATATATACACTAATAAATCAAGTTGTTTCTATCAACAAGCAAAACGCTTGGGGGAACTTCGATGTGGTTCGAGTTCTCGAGATATGATAGGATTTCCCAAGGACAAAGGAGGGGTTGGATCCAAGTACTTCGTGTATTGGATAGACTACTGGTACCGTAGGAGATGGTACTATATGTACCTAAGGACCTGCGAAGTGTGTGTATACCCGAAATGAGGAGACATAGCCCATATGCAGTAAAGGCGATAACCGGGATACGAATGTATCGTCCTTCTACTAGTAGAAAAGGTTACTATTATCGTAGTATGACTGATCATCATATGCGGTGGCTCCAACGAGTGTCCTATTCTTCCAATTTGAATTGTGATGCAATACCGTAACTCAAGCCTAGGTGCTGGGTTTACTTTTAAGGTATTCGCAGGATAATAAAATCCACTAAAGGATTGTTTCCATAAGAAGGTGTGTATCACCAAGGAAAACTATGTTTGAATAAAACGTAATTATCTTATAAGATATTTTGCGTGAGTTTATCATTACAATCATTTTCATACTGTACATTATTATGCTGGGCATTATAGATCACACTTGTTTTCTTAAATTAACACAACACAACAGTGAATCAAGATGCCTACCATGAGAACCACAGCCCGGAAACGGGTAGGAAATGGCCAGTTGTTCCGTAGGTTGTTTGGTGTTGTACCACAGGTAGTCAGAATAAGCTGGATTGGTTTTCAGTTGTTTTTAGTTCGGCTTATTTATAAGTATGACTTATGTAAGGTAATAAATAAGAAACGTATATTTGGCCGACGGACTAGCCTTACTTAAAGGTTATTCCCCGGTAAGACTTAATTACTTTTGGGTTGTAATAATTATCACTTTGTGGTTTGATTTACTCTAGTAATGAATGGTTCATTTCCAAGACAATAACCTGTAAGTGTGTGTGTGTGATAAGTGTGGGGTCGTAAAGTGTGAGTATTTATATATTAAGATGTGAGGTATGTGGTTTAGATGGCGTGGCCTCCGAGATACCTGACCCCGGATTTTGGGGCGCCACAAACACGATTTTGAGCCCTCTTGAAACTGGTAAGTGTGTAAGAGCAACTTCAACAGTTTAGTTATTTGGGATCCTAAACTAATATTTAAGTAATTTTGTATAAAATAAAGCTCTAACAACATGTTAGTGATTCCTAAGTTAGCATTTTTCACTCATATTTTGTTTATAAGTACCCACTACTGATTCATTTCTCTCTTAGCTTTCTCTATTTCAAATGCATAATTAGAGTTTAAATATAATAATAATATATTACAATGATACACTTATATAGGGAATGTTGTTGGAACTGAGGGTACACTAAAATATCCTAAAATACTAGAATCAATTTTATAATAATAATAATTTTGATAAACATGCTAAGACTCTATTGTAGTCACTCTAAAGGCCAATCATCTTGAATGGTATATTGATATTTATCTTTGTTTTTTAAACTATTATATTCGTAACTTTAAATAATGCAGTTTGAAATATTAGGAATGTAGGCTTATGGGCCACAGGTTATGGTTTTATTAACCTATTTTTGAAAAAAATATTGTAATAACCCCAATTTTTGGGAAATTTTTGAAACCCTTATGAATAGTGTTTTTGCTGAATGAGAAAACTTTTCATGCCACACTATGTAGGGGTTCTGATATGGATATTCTGAGATTTTATTAGTACTTTATATGGGATATAAGTGTATGTAAAGATCGTCAGAATCCAAATCCGAACACTTTGATTTTTCCCGGAAATACACTAGATACGGAAAGATTTGAGAAAAAGGTAACAGGATAAAAAGGATTTAAATTAAAGGATTATAGGAGAGGATCATAAAAGGAATATAATATATTGAGAAAGGTTAAGGGAACCTAAGTAATAAGATCCCGGGTATGATCCTTCAAACGGTAAACGAAAACGAAAGTTAAGCGAACCGTATAACAGATCAGCGGTCATTAGGCAAACAATTAGGAAGTTAATCAAAGGGATTAGAGAGGATGATGTCACCCAACCAATGAGAAGAGGACAAGGAGGGGAGGATGACATCATGAGGATGACACAAGCATGACATGGGAAGGAAGGAGATGTGGTGGCTTTTTAACCACACAAAATCAAGGGCAACTAGGTAATTTACTAAAACAAACACAAAAATCAAACCAACCAAGCCAAGCAAATCATTTTTTATCAAAATCAAAAAGAAACCAAGGCATTGTTCTTCATGCTCTCGGCCAAAACAGAACCAGAACACTAAAACTGCTGTATCTCCTTCATTTCTCAGTCAAATATTGTGTTCTATAGCTCATTGGAAAGGTATTGAGATGGCCTACAACTCTTGTTCACAAGTCTCGTCCAAATAATCATGGTAAGACCCTCATTTTTACAGTTCTTTAAATCGGACTTTTAGAAACTTCAAAGCCTAACTTTGTGTTCTTGATTTCTTTGGAAAGATCAAGCTTGTAGGAGGCTCCCTAAGGCTTCCTAGCAACTTAACACCTCCCAAGGAAGGTATAAACTTCAAACCCTAGCCTTTACTTTATTTGTTAGTAAGTTTAATGGTTGGTGTTGTGAAATGAGAAGCATGGATTGTGATTATTAGTAGTTTGGTTTGATTTGGAAGTGTTTTTGGTAATTGAAGCTTGATTATAGTTCATAGGTCTTGATTGTGGTTGTTTGAGTTGAAAACCTTGGAGATTATGGAATGATGTGGTATGGTTTAGGTGAAGTTTTGTTGTATTGATGGTTATGAGTTGGTTGGTGGTTAATTGGAGTAGTTTAAACATTGGTAATCGCGTAAACATAGCCGTCGTAACGTCCAATTTTCTTTGGACTGTTTTTGTGCATAACATTAGGACCCGAGAACCCCCTGCTAGATTTTGACCATTGCCATGTTTAGATAGTTCATATTACGAGCTTCGTTTTGATATGTAGTTCGTTCGATTCCAATGCACGGTTTAGGAGAAACGACCGTTTCAAGTAACGGCGTTTCGCGAACGAAACTTTTCCCCTCGCCTTACTTTGAAACATAGGTTAAAGACCAAAAAGGGTTAATTAATGTATGAAACAATTATGGTAAGAGTGTTAGGCAGTTGGTAAGACACTCGCGAAGGAATTGCCTTAAAACTCGTAAAGGTTAAATTATTAAAAATGGTGGAGCCGAGGGTACTCGAGTGACTTAAGAGAATCAGTAAGCGCAAAATGAGCGTTAGAGTCTGAGTTGTTTAGAGTATAGATTTACAAGTGACTTTGGTTTAATTCCAACTTACTTGTTATTTATAGGTTACCAGACTCGTCCCGAGCCATTCGTAACCCCCAGTCGCTCAGGCAAGTTTTCTACCTGATATACTGTTGTTGTGATGTAAATATATGTATATGCATTATCTTGTGATAGTGCATGATTGTTATTAGCAAATTTTGCGATATATTGGAGCATGCTGATATGGTATATATGCATGTCTATTTCGTAATCTGGTTATCTATCTGTTGATTTCAATGCTTATAGTTGCATAATACCTATGCTAGAAATAAGCAAGTAGTTGCGTATACCCTTAGTATAGGGGATAAAAGGTGAACATATTTCTAAACCGGGAGTCGATGTTCCCGAGTATATTATATATATATATATTTATATATATATGGATATAGTTTTTAAAATTATGGATCGAATAAGGTTTATTCGATACCTTTATTTTACTTAATTGAATATTAATTTGAGTATTCATTCGAGGGCTTATGACTCAGTTTATTTTATTATTTGAATATTATTTGAATATTCATTCGAGGGCTTATGACTCAGTTTATATTATTATTGAATATTACTTGGATATTCATTTGAGGATGTATGACTCCTTTATTTTATGAATATTATTTATAGTATTCATTCGAGGTATTATGACTCCGCTTATTACTTAATAATATTCTTTATTGTATTAAAGAATAAGGTGTCGATAATCAAACTTATTTTTGATTATTCAAATAAAGATATTACTTTCGTATAAGTATATCTTTGATTATTTGCTATTCATTTCAAGTATAAGTTTTAATACTTCTACTTCAATTATTTTATAAAGATTATTCTTTATGGGAATATTATTTAAATAATAATATTTAGACATTTTCTAAATATTCTGGGGACTGATTTACTTCATTAAATCAGCTTCACTCCAAACATTCTTAAAAATGTTTTGCGAGTCTTCAAAATGATTTTTTAAAGTTAGAGCGGATCCCAAAACTCATTTTTTTTAAGATCCTCCTTTCGAAGGGGATTTAAATACTCGCTCAAAACCTGAGGGATCCGGCTCTGTGGTGTGTTTTATATTCGCAACAAGGTTGCTGTTTTGATAAATGAATTGATTACTTACCCAACACTCGGGAAGTAAAATTCTTGGAACAAGTTAATCCATTAACAGGCATCGCCTGGGAAATATCGGTGAGTTCTCCTTTCCAAATAGATACGACTTCTTGGTGGAGCCGTATCAACAAGTTTCTACTTGGGGAAAGTGGGGACGAGCTTTACGTTTCAGAGTCATGGATTTCATCTGAACTAGGAGTGGCGTAAGTGGCCGAGTAGCGCCGGCCCAGCCTTATTATATTGGCCCAAATGGCCTGGAAGTTCCGCTAAGGCGGTCCATTCCTTAGGAGTTCAGTGTTCGGTTGACAAGTAAATCCGACAGGTTCTCCTCTACATGTAGAAAATGGTGGGGTTGTACTACTACGACTGATCATCGTAAGTGGTCTTCCTGGCGCGGCAAACTCCCGTAATGAGTTCATCATCCAATTGGATATTTCTGCAACACTACCCAGAGCACTTCGATAGAAAGGCTACGGCTGGGCGATTGTTGAGTGTTGGCAGGGTCAAGTTTTCAAAATGATGTTTGCATCAAATGAAGTATCTCGTAACTTCATTTTATTTTGATGATATTTTAAAGATTTAATCTATTCAAATCTGGTCTTGTAGTCTCATCTACGTGATGAACTTTTGAAACTAATTATAACTTGAACGGTGGTAGTTCAAGTAGTATTTGGAAAAGATATAAGTATATTGGAGTATCTTGTAACTTCATCTTTTAAACTTATATCTAGTAAATGATTATCTTATGCATGACAAAGATTTTCAGAAAAAAAACGTTGAGACAAGGTTAGATATATGAGATCACCTTGCAACAATATTTTTATACAGTTATAAACTGGAACTCTGTGTATATTATGTATGGAAGAGGACTTCCAAGATTTTGAAAAGTATATATATATATATACTGAATATTTTGCGACTTCATCGCTTTAAGATATCAACTTGGTTCATTTCTTTTGACCAAGACTTTCATGAGTACTATGAGAAGGCTCATATATTGTTAATCATTATACATATTATTTTGGTGGGCTTGCTGCTCACCCTTGCTTTCTTCTTTCATCACACAACATCAGATAGACAAGATGAACCGGACCAAGCTCCCGATTCGCAAGAGGTTAGGAGACGTTCCGCAGTTTTCTAGAAGCACTGATGCCGCCATAGCTGAGGTAGGAACTACCAATAGGCTAGGCTTTCAACTTTTGAAGTACCAGATTATGTATATTTATGAATTGTAATAATGGCAAAGAAATATAAATTTATTCATAAACCTTTTAAGGTGTATTCGCATTTAATTGTGGAATAAAACGACTTGTGATTATTTTTGGATATTCATCTCTGAGACTATAACTTGTGGTGTGTGTGTTTATTGTGGGGTCACAGTACAGAGTAGTTGATTGTTTATTAAGATTGGGTGTTATCAAGGGAAATGGAACTCGTGACAACCCGGATCCCCGACCCCGGATTTGGGGGTGTTACAGAAATGGTATCAGAGCTAAGCGTTATAAACCTCAGAGATGATGGGACGTTAAGATAATAAGTTCACTAAGATAATAAGAACTCTTGCCAAGTTCATAGTCGGACTACCTAACGTAGTACTGACAGTTAAAACCCTTATGGGAACCCTTATAAATATCGTGATAGGAGCGTAGTTCGTTATCGTATATGGTAGCGGAACTCCGAACCCTGAGGTTGAGGAGCAACAACGCGATGATATTTTATTAGTAATTGGAGATCGGATTGTGGATCCGATAGAGTGTCCTAATGCAGGACCGGATGATGTTGATATTGAGGATGTAGCGGTTAAGGATGTTGTCCTAGAAGGGATAGTTGCTGAGGAGGATCCCATGGAGGATCCTGACAAGAATGAATAAAAGGACCACTGATGAATTGATGACCATGGTTAGGTCGACTACCAGAGGTAGGATTGGTCGGTCACTACCGGAGGTTCATTCAAGTTTGTAAAGATAATAGCCCCTTTAACGCGGCTTACTCGTAAGACTGAGAAGTTCGAATGGACAGAGAAATGCGAGAACAACTTTTAAGAACCGAAGCAAAGGTTGGTGACGTTCCCTATGTTGACATTGCCGGATGGAAAATGAGATTTTGTGATTTGTAAGTGACGCTTCGCATAAGGAATTAGGGTGCTTCTTATATAGCACAGCAAGATAATCGCGTCTGCGTCAAGACAATTAAGGGAATTTAAAATTCGATATCCCCACCCATGAGCTTGGGCTCGTGGCAATAGTTTTGCCCTAAAGATTTGAGGCACTACTTGTATGGAGAGAAGTGTGAGATTCACAAACCATAGGAGCTCTAGTACATTCTTACGTAGAAAGAGCTCAACATACGCCAGAGGAGGCGGTTAGAGCTAATCAAGAATTATGATTGGGAGATTCTTTATCATTCGGGGAAAGCCAATATGGTGGCTGATGCCCTTAGTAAAAAGGAGAGACTCAAGATGATAATGTCTTTTGGAGAGTTTATAAGAGATTTTGAGAAAATGGAAATAGTAGTGAAGGTAACCGGAGCCGGTACCGAAAAGCTGTTTGAGATAGCAATACAGCCCGAAGTATTGGAAAAGAACATATTGTGCCGGTAAAAGTGATGAATGAAGGCAGAGAGCCAACAAATAGGTATGAGATTAATACCGAGAGAGATGATAAGGGAATAATGAGGTATTCCTATAGAATTTGGGTTCCAAAGGTTTAAGAGCTTAAAGATGAAATCTTAGATGAAAGCTAGTTTGAGGAATAAGAGTTAGAGCAAACCCTGAACGTGATAGTCAGGGAGGTTGCCACCAAGACAAAAGGAACCCATAACATGATGAAGTGGAAAATGAGGATTTAAATTATGTAAGATGACCCTAATTATGGGAAGTAGGAAGAAATATTTAGACTGAGGAAACAAAAGTCGAGTAAGGACAGGAGACCCGAGATGGTACCCCTATACGGCAATTCATGGACCTGTCTAAAGAGAACTTAGACTATTATCCCCAACCACCACCCTGAGGAGACAGTGCGGTGGGAAATTCTTTCATGACCTTTAAGTCGCTAAGCTCTCAGAGTTCCAAGGAACAAGCTGACCCAGTCGAGGCAAGAGCCTGGCTAAAGGAAATAGATGAATCATTTGAGATTCTAAATGATTGACGAACCACAAAAGACTGTTTTGTCACTTACCCTCCTAAGAGAGAGACCACCCGCTGGTGAAAGGCCAAGGAAGGCACGGAGCAAGAGATTATAATAAACTGATTTAAGTTCAGTCAATTGTTTTCAGGAAAGTACTTCCCAAGGTTATGGAGATAGTGTAAAAGCTTAAGAGCCAGAACAAAGGCAGACGAGTATGATGAATTATGAATCTAATTTGTAAAAGTTATCAAGATTCGTTCTGAAGACACGAATCCAGAATGACGGGATGTTTGAAATCAATGCTTATGCTGTGTTGGTTCATGAAATAACGATAAGAGAAAGGAATATAAAGGCAAGAGAGTTTGAGGAATGATAAGGGAGTTGGGTATGAGGAAACCCTAAAGACTCGTAGAAATAGAAATAGAAAAGTAGGTAATCGTCCGGATGAGAGTGATTCACCATGAGTTAAATTGATGGTTGAAGGTATAAGAGATACATATATTTTATCCCCTGTAAGTTGGGAAGATTCGAGGAAACCTTGAGATAATTCGAAGGATAAATAATGAGACGCGGATAGACTGAGGAGACAAGAAAGTAAGAAATTAAGAAAATTGGGTGAAGGAAGTGACCTTCAAGAAGGTAAAGTGTAAGACCGGTGGCATGATACCCAGAAAGGGAGATGCCAGATATGAAAGATATCCCAACATTGAGATGACTGTTGAGATAAACAACAAAAGTAAATAAGGAATTATTAAGAAGAAGTTCACGTTGAACATGACCAATATCTTCCAGAACATCCATGTTATCATTACCAAATCAGGAAAGAAAAGCGGATGACCATTGTTATCTTTTGGAGGCCATATGGATTGACCTCAATTTGAATAAGGATGCTATTATGAAGTTAGGTATAGACTATCGAGGTGGGAATGATGAATAAGATAATCTATCAAGGATATATGACTTGATTTATCCATGGAAGGATGCATGTACCTTTTTAAAGGTGGAATTAAGGATAGAACATCGGTAACTTAAAATGAATCCTAGGGGAATGCATAAAGGTTGGAATTTCACCCTTAATAGGGACAGTATGAGTTTTGACAGTATGATTTGGAAAGGGTTAATGTAGCAACAACACTTAAGAATCAGTGGAGAAATTTTTCAGAAGTATATAGACAATGGTTTTAGTAATAGTAAATGGTATTTTAATATGCCCTGTATCTAGGGAATACAGGAGGAACGATTGAAGGATAACCTTAGAGGTTTTACAAGGAGAAAGGTAATATTCAAAATTTTCAAGAATAGAAATGTTGATAAAGGAAATATGACGTAATTATAATGTTGCCAAGTGGGGCACGTGTTAAACCACGAGAAAGTATGGATCGAACCAGTAATGGTCGAAATTATTCAGGGCAATTAGGACTTAAGATAAAAGATGTTCTAATTATGATTGAGAGTCAGTCATCACAGTGATTAACCTCTAAAGACTGAGGCAATAACTTATGGAAAAATGGTGATTTTTTTTTTACTCATCAGATTTTAAGGAAAGCATTTTCACATAAGCTGTGATTGAAATAAGGTAGAAAATTTATTTGGAGATGGTTAAAGTGACATTGACTGTAAGGAAATTTTACTATCAGGAAAGGCCAAAGAGGTGGCCGACACTTTAAAGGTAAGAGGATAATTATAGGCGCTTGTGCCAAAAGAATATAGTGATGATGGTTAAAACTGTGAAGGTTGTATTATGGTTTGGAAGATTGACATTCCTTCTGATGACTGTGCAATACCCAGCCGTAATAGTAGTTGGTAAAGGTTTAATTCGTGTAATCGCCATGAGTGGGCTATCTATCTTAGAAGGTACTATCTTGAGAATGAGCCTGGACCATATTTCAAAAGGACTAAACGAACCTTTGAGATCAGGAGTGTTCTTCATGAATCAGAAATGGTGATTATGTTACCTCCTTAGAAGGATTTGATACGACATGTATGGACTCCGTATGGTTAGCTATTAAGATTTCATGGAAAGTGAATGATGACAGTGGGTCAGTGGTGGACCATAGTAAGGCAACAATGATTCTGCGAGTAACGAGCTGATTACAACCGTGAGAGTTGTATTGGAATGGATGTTGAGATTGAGTACCACTAAACGGGTCGTGGTAGTGTATAAGTTATCATTGATAGACTAATTAAGTAGAGTATCTACCTATTGAATATTTATTCCCTCTTATGAAAAGAGAGTCGTATTACTATATGAGGAAGGTTGCGGTGCAAGCATAGAACTCTAGTAACGGTGATGTCTAAAATGAGATCCCAGGTTCGATTTTCGAAATCGAGGGAGTTTCAAAGGTGATTGTGTATAAGCTCGAGGAAGAGCATGGGTCCATAGAATGATGGACGGAATAGAAATATTTAGGCATGGGAAATACGATGCTATAATACTTGATGCTGATATAAATACGTATATATTTTATTCTCCTATGACAAACCTCTATAGTTCAGAGGTAGGTTCCAAGCCAGATATTTTGTGGCAGTATATTTTTTTTATATATACAATTCTCTTCAGTTCGTTCTTTTCTCTTCTTTTCATTTCATGTAAGTTGAGAAGAACAACCCTTCCAGAAGGGGAGGTATTGCCGAATGACTGTCTATCTATGTGATAGAAGCCTAGTAGGATACCAACTATTGTTTAATTGCTTGTCAAGTACTAAAGGCTGGCCACCTTCTGTACTAACTATGCGAGATAACAAGTGTTCATGATCATAGTGATCTCTCAATAAATTCTTTTACTTCTATGTGAAGGATTAAGCTTTCGAAAATAGAAACAGCTGAAAAAGGAGTAGTAAAGTTATGGTGGTATTCAGAATGGGAACACATTCGTAATACTAAGGTTGACGTGGTTATTAAAAGGTTATAGAACGCTAACGAGCAAAAGTATAACCAGTATAATATTAGGAACGGAAGGTAGTAGCGATTACGAACTCGAAAAGAATGGGTATTGAGAAGCAAAAGCTCTAATGCTAAACGCTATAATGAGAGTCTGTGCAATAGACTTGAAAAAAATTTGGAATGATGACTTAACGCGGATTTAGTTATATCACGACAATAGATCATATGTCATTATCGAGGTGTCACCTTATGAGATCCTTGAGGGAAGATAATGTCGATCTCCCTTATGTTAGGATGAAGTTGTAGAGCGCAAGATGCTCGGACCCGCAGTAGTCCAAAGGACCAGGGATATAATAGATCTAATCAGAGGACGGCTGGTAGTAACCCAAGATGGATATAAGAGGTATGCTGATTTGACTTAAAAAGGACAAAGAGTATGAAATAGGGGGCCTAGTAATGTTATAGGTATCCCCTTGGAAACCCTTGAAAAAGGATTGATGAGGTTCGGAAAGAAAGGAAAGCTAAGTCTACAATTTGTTGGACCCTTGGATATATTAAGACGTTTGGGAAGTTAGCATATGAGCTAGCCCTACCCCCGAACCTGTAGCAAGTTCATAACGTGTTCCACGTATCAATATTAAGGAAGTATAATTCGGATGCCAGACAAATAGGGGCATATGAGCGCATAGACATGCAACCAGACGTAACCTATATGGAGCAACCAGGAAGGGTATAGAGTAAAAAGGAACGAGTGCTTAGGAGAAGGGTTATCAAACTAGTAAGAGTTTGATGGTAGAACCACAATGTGGGAAAATTTACTCGAGAGTTAGAAAGTGCAATGCTAAGAGAGTATCCCTATTCATTTTCTATCTGATTCCGGGACGGAATCCTTTTAAGGAGGGGAGACTGTAATAACCCCAATTTTTGGGAAATTTTTGAAACCCTTATGAATAGTGTTTTTGCTGAATGAGAAAACTTTTCATGCCACACTATGTAGGGGTTCTGATATGGATATTCTGAGATTTTATTAGTACTTTATATGGGATATAAGTGTATGTAAAGATCGTCAGAATCCAAATCCGAACACTTTGATTTTTCCCGGAAATACACTAGATACGGAAAGATTTGAGAAAAAGGTAACAGGATAAAAAGGATTTAAATTAAAGGATTATAGGAGAGGATCATAAAAGGAATATAATATATTGAGAAAGGTTAAGGGAACCTAAGTAATAAGATCCCGGGTATGATCCTTCAAACGATAAACGAAAACGAAAGTTAAGCGAACCGTATAACAGATCAGCGGTCATTAGGCAAACAATTAGGAAGTTAATCAAAGGGATTAGAGAGGATGATGTCACCCAACCAATGAGAAGAGGACAAGGAGGGGAGGATGACATCATGAGGATGACACAAGCATGACATGGGAAGGAAGGAGATGTGGTGGCTTTTTAACCACACAAAATCAAGGGCAACTAGGTAATTTACTAAAACAAACACAAAAATCAAACCAACCAAGCCAAGCAAATCATTTTTCATCAAAATCAAAAAGAAACCAAGGCATTGTTCTTCATGCTCTCGGCCAAAACAGAACCAGAACACTAAAACTGCTGTATCTCCTTCATTTCTCAGTCAAATATTGTGTTCTATAGCTCATTGGAAAGGTATTGAGATGGCCTACAACTCTTGTTTACAAGTCTCGTCCAAATAATCATGGTAAGACCCTCATTTTTACAGTTCTTTAAATCGGACTTTTAGAAACTTCAAAGCCTAACTTTGTGTTCTTGATTTCTTTGGAAAGATCAAGCTTGTAGGAGGCTCCCTAAGGCTTCCTAGCAACTTAACACCTCCCAAGGAAGGTATAAACTTCAAACCCTAGCCTTTACTTTATTTGTTAGTAAGTTTAATGGTTGGTGTTGTGAAATGAGAAGCATGGATTGTGATTATTAGTAGTTTGGTTTGATTTGGAAGTATTTTTGGTAATTGAAGCTTGATTATAGTTCATAGGTCTTGATTGTGGTTATTTGAGTTGAAAACCTTGGATATTATGGACTGATGTGGTATGGTTTAGGTGAAGTTTTGTTGTATTGATGGTTATGAGTTGGTTGGTGGTTAATTGGAGTAGTTTAAACATTGGTAATCGCGTAAACATAGCCGTCGTAACGTCCGATTTTCTTTGGACTGTTTTTGTGCATAACATTAGGACCCGAGAACCCCCTGCTAGATTTTGACCATTGCCATGTTTAGATAGTTCATATTACGAGCTTCGTTTTGATATGTAGTTCGTTCGATTCCAATGCATGGTTTAGGAGAAACGACCGTTTCAAGTAACGGCGTTTCGCGAACGAAACTTTTCCCCTCGCCTTACTTTGAAACATAGGTTAAAGACCAAAAAGGGTTAATTAATGTATGAAACAATTATGGTAAGAGTGTTAGGCAGTTGGTAAGACACTCGCGAAGGAATTGCCTTAAAACTCGTAAAGGTTAAATTATTAAAAATGGTGGAGCCGAGGGTACTCGAGTGACTTAAGAGAATCAGTAAGCGCAAAACGAGCGTTAGAGTCTGAGTTGTTTAGAGTATAGATTTACAAGTGACTTTGGTTTAATTCCAACTTACTTGTTGTTTATAGGTTACCAGACTCGTCCCGAGCCATTCGTAACCCCCAGTCGCTCAGGCAAGTTTTCTACCCGATATACTGTTGTTGTGATGTAAATATATGTATATGCATTATCTTGTGATAGTGCATGATTGTTATTAGCAAATTTTGCGATATATTGGAGCATGCTGATATGGTATATATGCATGTCTATTTCGTAATCTGGTTATCTATCTGTTGATTTCAATGCTTATAGTTGCATAATACCTATGCTAGAAATAAGCAAGTAGTTGCGTATACCCTTAGTATAGGGGATAAAAGGTGAACATATTTCTAAACCGGGAGTCGATGTTCCCGAGTATATTATATATATATATTTATATATATATGGATATAGTTTTTAAAACTATGGATCGAATAAGGTTTATTCGATACCTTTATTTTACTTAATTGAATATTAATTTGAGTATTCATTCGAGGGCTTATGACTCAGTTTATTTTATTATTTGAATATTATTTGAATATTCATTCGAGGGCTTATGACTCAGTTTATATTATTATTGAATATTACTTGGATATTCATTTGAGGATGTATGACTCCTTTATTTTATGAATATTATTTATAGTATTCATTCGAGGTATTATGACTCCGCTTATTACTTAATAATATTCTTTATTGTATTAAAGAATAAGGTGTCGATAATCAAACTTATTTTTGATTATTCAAATAAAGATATTACTTTCGTATAAGTATATTTTTGATTATTTGCTATTCATTTCAAGTATAAGTTTTAATACTTCTACTTCAATTATTTTATAAAGATTATTCTTTATGGGAATATTATTTAAATAATAATATTTAGACATTTTCTAAATATTCTGGGGACTGATTTACTTCATTAAATCAGCTTCACTCCAAACATTCTTAAAAATGTTTTGCGAGTCTTCAAAATGATTTTTTAAAGTTAGAGCGGATCCCAAAACTCATTTTTTTTAAGATCCTCCTTTCGAAGGGGATTTAAATACTCGCTCAAAACCTGAGGGATCCGGCTCTGTGGTGTGTTTTATATTCGCAACAAGGTTGCTGTTTTGATAAATGAATTGATTACTTACCCAACACTCGGGAAGTAAAATTCTTGGAACAAGTTAATCCATTAACAGGCATCGCCTGGGAAATATCGGTGAGTTCTCCTTTCCAAATAGATACGACTTCTTGGTGGAGCCGTATCAACAAGTTTCTACTTGGGGAAAGTGGGGACGAGCTTTACGTTTCAGAGTCATGGATTTCATCTGAACTAGGAGTGGCGTAAGTGGCCGAGTAGCGCCGGCCCAGCCTTATTATATTGGCCCAAATGGCCTGGAAGTTCCGCTAAGGCGGTCCATTCCTTAGGAGTTCAGTGTTCGGTTGACAAGTAAATCCGACAGGTTCTCCTCTACATGTAGAAAATGGTGGGGTTGTACTACTACGACTGATCATCGTAAGTGGTCTTCCTGGCGCGGCAAACTCCCGTAATGAGTTCATCATCCAATTGGATATTTCTGCAACACTACCCAGAGCACTTCGATAGAAAGGCTACGGCTGGGCGATTGTTGAGTGTTGGCAGGGTCAAGTTTTCAAAATGATGTTTGCATCAAATGAAGTATCTCGTAACTTCATTTTATTTTGATGATATTTTAAAGATTTAATCTATTCAAATCTGGTCTTGTAGTCTCATCTACGTGATGAACTTTTGAAACTAATTATAACTTGAACGGTGGTAGTTCAAGTAGTATTTGGAAAAGATATAAGTATATTGGAGTATCTTGTAACTTCATCTTTTAAACTTATATCTAGTAAATGATTATCTTATGCATGACAAAGATTTTCAGAAAAAAACGTTGAGACAAGGTTAGATATATGAGATCACCTTGCAACAATATTTTTATACAGTTATAAACTGGAACTCTGTGTATATTATGTATGGAAGAGGACTTCCAAGATTTTGAAAAGTATATATATATATATACTGAATATTTTGCGACTTCATCGCATTAAGATATCAACTTGGTTCATTTCTTTTGACCAAGACTTTCATGAGTACTATGAGAAGGCTCATATATTGTTAATCATTATACATATTATTTTGGTGGGCTTGCTGCTCACCCTTGCTTTCTTCTTTCATCACACAACATCAGATAGACAAGATGAACCGGACCAAGCTCCCGATTCGCAAGAGGTTAGGAGACGTTCCGCAGTTTTCTAGAAGCACTGATGCCGCCATAGCTGAGGTAGGAACTACCAATAGGCTAGGCTTTCAACTTTTGAAGTACCAGATTATGTATATTTATGAATTGTAATAATGGCAAAGAAATATAAATTTATTCATAAACCTTTTAAGGTGTATTCGCATTTAATTGTGGAATAAAACGACTTGTGATTATTTTTGGATATTCATCTCTGAGACTATAACTTGTGGTGTGTGTGTTTATTGTGGGGTCACAGTACAGAGTAGTTGATTGTTTATTAAGATTGGGTGTTATTAAGGGAAATGGAACTCGTGACAACCCGGATCCCCGACCCCGGATTTGGGGGTGTTACAAATATCAACTTTGAAATTAAAATGTTGTGCATAATAAAAGCGATACTCATTTAATAATTGAATATTTTATATTATACAGTATTGCAAAAATAAATAATATACTCGTCTATGTATAAACTATCTTATAGAAAATATATATACACACACACATATTTTGGCAAATGAAATTTTAATTATTAAAAAGAATAACCATCTTTTTGAAAACTGGTAGTTATTTTTTATCGAAAGATTATTATTTTTGACATTCATTTAGAATTCCATTAAAATGACCTTTTGGAGTTTAATTATTTTATGAGCAGTGCTATATCCCGAAAAATATTCAAAAAAAAATTTAAATATCGCAGAACCCCTATAATGTGATATTATTGTTTCCCGGTAAATATTATCACTTTAAAAAGGTTATTACATAAGATAGGTTTATATTTTTTTCAACATTAAAATAATTAAAATTCATTTTATGCACTGCAATATATACAACGTACATAGTTTATAAATTTTAATTATAAATTATATACTAAAATTATGTATAACTAACACTTTTACATCAATAATTACTGTAATAACCCCAATTTTTGGAATTTTTGAAACACTGATGAATAGTAACTTTTTGCTGAAGATGCTGATTAAGGAAAATTATTAGACCACGCTATATAGGAGTACTGTTATGGAAATTCTAAGATCGTATTAGTATTCCATAAAGTAAATGAGTGTATGTAAAGGTTGTTAAAATTCTAATTCGGACACTTTGATTTTTCCCGAAAATCCATCAGATACCGAAAGAATTGAGTATAAGGTAACATGATTAAAAGGAATTAAATTCAAGGATAATAAGAGAGGATCATAAAAGGAATATAAAATATTAAGAAAGGTTTAGGGGAACCCAAGTAATAAGATCCCGGATATGATCCCTCAAACGATGAACGAAAACGAAAATTAAGTGAACCGTATAACAGATAAGCGGTCATTAGCCAAGTAATTAAGTACTAATCAAAGGGATTATGGGAGGATGACATCATCCAACCATAAGGATTGAACAAGTATCCTTGTGATGATGTAATCAAGATGAGATCATCACTTTATTAAAGCAAAAGAAAAGATATTTTGAAAGGTTAATTTCCAACCAAGTATTTCATTTCATTCAAAAAAAAATCAACCAAGCAACATTTCATTTCTCTCCCCCCATTTCCAAGCTTCTTGCTCTCGGCCAAAATTAAACCAGCAACTTCAAACTGCCATATCTCCTTCAATACTCACTCAAATGTTGTGTTCTATAGCTCGTTGGAAATGTATTGAGATGGCCTACAACTCGTGTTCACAAGTCTCATCCAAATAATCATGGTAAGACCCTCATATTTACAGTTCTTTAAATCGGACTAATTGTAACTCCAAAAGTTCTAACTCATTTCTTGAACTCCTTTGCAAGTTTTAACATGATAAACATAGATCAAGGCTCTATTAAGGATTGCAATCTCTTGTAAGTGGTATAAGGATCTAATGAAGGTATAAACTTCAAACCCTATCTTTGATTTTATGATTCCATTAAGTTTTATTGAAGCATTGTTAGTATTAAGGCTTGATCTTTGATTATAAGTAGTTTTGGTGGATTTGTATTAGTTTTGAATATTGGATCTTTGATTGGTTGGATAAATTGGTAAAACTTGGAGTTGGGGACTGAGTTTGTAGTATGATGGTTGAATATTGTTGTGTTGGTGGTTGTGAGTGAATTGATGAGGATTTAGAGTGGTAATTATTTTGGGAATCTCGTAAACATAGCCGTCGTAATGCTCGTTTTCCTTAGACTGTTTTGCATGAAACTTTAGGACCCATGAACTCACTGTAAGCTTCCAACTTTTCCATTTTTAGATAGTTCATGTTACGAGCTACGTTTTGATATGTCGTTCGCCTAAATCTGAGTTACGATCGATGAGAAATGACCATTTTAAGTAATGGCATTTCGTGAGCGAACCCCGAAACCTCGAGTAACTTTGAGACCATAATTGAGACCCTTAAATAATTAATCAAAATACGAAACAATTATGTAATGTGGATTAGGCAGTTGGTAAAGTACTCGCGAACGAGTTTCCTTAAAATTTGTAACGGTTAATTTATTAAAATTGGTGGAGCCGAGGTACGCAAGCGATTAACATAAATCGTTAAACGTATAAGCGACCGTAAGTGACCGTTAGGGTATGAGTGAGTTTTGACTAGTTTCTTAAGCGACCATGGTCTAATTCTGGCTTATATTGTTGTTCATAGGTTATCGGACCCACTCTAAGCTTAAGTCTACCCCGGAACATTCAGGCAAGTTTTCTACCCGTTATACAGTTATTGTGATGTAAATATATTGATGCATTATCTTGAGATAAGTGCATGACTGTTATTAGCAAATCTTACGATATATTGGAGCATGTTGATATGGTATATATATGCATGTTATGAAATCTTGATATTTTATTATCAATTCAAATGCTTATAAACTGCATAATACCTATGCTAGAGATAGGCAGTAGTTGCGTATACCCTTAGTATAGGGGACCTAAAGGTGAACATTTTTCTAAACCGGAAGTCGATGTTCCCGAGTATAATATATGTATATTTATATATATATATAGTTTTCTATAACTCTTAATCGAATAAGGTATATTCGATGGTTTTGAATAATAATCAAACTTATTTTCAATTATTCAAATAAGGATTGTACTTTCGTATAAGTATATCTTTTGTTATTTATTATTTGTTTCAAGTATGAGTTTTGAAACTTCTACTTCAATTATTTTATAAAGATTATCCTTTATGGGAATATTATTTAAATAATAATATTCAGATATTTTCTAATATATCGGGACTGATTTATTTTATTAAATCATCATTACTCTAAACATTCTTTAAAATATTTTCGAGTCTTCAAAATGATTTTAAAAGTTAGAGCGGATCCCATAACTCGTTTTCAAATTTAAGATCTTTCTTTCGAAGGGGATTTAAATACTCGTTTAAAAATCTGAGGGATCCGGCTATATGGTGTATTTTAAATTCGCAACGAGGTTGTGGTTTTGATAAAAGAATTTGATTACTTGCCCAATGTTCAAGAAGTAAGTCCATCTAATTGAATCGGCATAAGCGATAGGTCGGGGTACGGTCTATCAAAGTGTAAGTGGCTGGGTGGCAGTCCATCAACGCATAAGAGGCCGTGTGGCGGTCCAACACAAGGCCCTAATGCGGCCAGGGTGATGACCGGTGGGGGATTCATCCATCTACTAGTTGAAAAGGTTACTTAATTGGTATCTTTGCCTGATCAACAAGATATCGGGTTTATGCCAAAGCTTTCTTATTTCCAAATTCAATGGATATTAAAACTCTGTTTATAATTTTCATAACAGGGGTTTTCAAGGAGTGTATGATATATATATATAGGTGAATATATATATATATATATATATATCGGGACTTAATGAAGTATCTCGTAACTTCATTTCTTTCAAATGATATTTCAAAGATTAAATCTATTCAAGTCTTATCTTGTAGTCTCATCTGTGTGATGAACTTTTGAAACTGATTATAACTTGAACAGTGGTAGTTCAAGTAGTATTTGGAAAAGATATAAGTATATTGGAGTATCTTGTAACTTCATCTTTTCAACTTATATCTAGTTAATGATTATCTTATGCATGACAAAGATTTTCAGAAAAATGTTGAGACAAGGTTAGATATATGAGATCACCTTGCAACGATATTTTTATACAGTTATAAACTGGAACTCTATGTATATTATGCATGGAAGAGGATTTCCAAGATTTTGAAAAGTATATATACATATATACTGAATATTTTGCGACTTGGTCGCGTTAAGATATCAACATGGTTCATTTCTTCTTGACCAAGACTTTCATGAGTACTATGAGAATGCTCATATATTGTTAATTATTATACATATTATTTCGGTGGGCTTGTTGCTCACCCTTGCTTTCTTCTTTCATCACACAACAACAGATAGACAAGATGACCAGGACCAAACTCCCAATTTGCAAGCGGATAGGAAATGTTCCGCAGTTTTCTATAGGCGTTGATGCTGCTGTAGCTGAGGTAGGAACTACCAATAGGCTAGGTTTTAACTGTTGATGTACCAGACTTATGTAGATTATGAATTGTACTAATGGAAAAGAATATGTAAATTTATTCAGAAACCCTTTTAAGGTGTAATGGTTTATAATTTTGGAATAAAATGGCTTGTGTTATTTTTGGTATTCATCTCCGAGACTATAACTTGTGGTGTGTGTGTGTATATTGTGGGGTCACAGTGCGCAATAGTTGGTTCTTTATTAAGATTAAGTGTTATTAAGGAAAATGGAACTCGTGACAACACGGATCCCCGACCCCGGATTTGGGGGTATTACAATTACTTATAAATTTTATATTATTATTTATTTGGATAAACATCTTCCAAAATACGAAATTTACAACGATCAGTTAAACACAACGAATATGATCATAAATAATTTAAAAGTTATTAGATGAGAAAATTTATCATAAATTAGTATAAAAAAACTATTTTATATATTCTTAAAAGATATAAAAATATGAATTTAATATATAAATATCACTTTATACGAAGATCGAGTATGATATTTTACACTACAAGCTACTGAAAAAATATTAATTATCACGATAGAAAGGTTATTTAATTTTAATACTGGTCCCAACTTGTGACTGATTTTTTTTTTAATTTAGAAAGCTTATGACTTTAGGGAGTATTAATTTAGAGAAGTCTCTTCTATATATAATAGGAGAATATGTTGATAAAATTCACGAGACTATTTATTTTCAGTGAAATGACAATTTTGTCCCTCCTACATTTTATTAATATATTGAAATGACTAATTTACATATATATTTAATATTTATATAAAAAATATTGTTCATGTTAATTAAACCTGAGTCTTTAGAGTTACATGTACATCTTAAGAGATAGATGTCAAAGCAAATAGTAGATTCAAATTGGGATAAATGGGCAAATTCGTCACTATACTATTCAAAAACTTTCACTAGGGTCACCAACCCAAAAAAACTTTCAGTCACATAACAGTTTCATACAATATTTTTAATCGTAACACTTGATTTCAAATTATTTTCACGTCCGTTAAATCGTCATTGACTTTAACGGTGTTGTTATGGATTTAAAACTAATATATATAATTGCTGTGTTTAATAATAAGGAACGTGAGCTCCAAGGCTCGATTTGACTGCTCTTGTGTTTCGTGACTCAATCTGCCTTAACAAGATGCCTACGTACCTTGCTGATTGCCAAGGATCAAGTCAAAAAATGTAGTTCTGATCTGTGGGGTGAGGCCCCTTATATAGATGTTGGGAGTCCTTGAATTGGACTTGGTATAGGAGACTTGGTGGGCAAGTCTCATAATTAGAATGGACTTTGGAGTCCTAGATAGTAGGAAACTGATTCCTTATCCTTTTAGGTCACCTTGAGGCTAATCTGTAAGGATTTATATCCTTATCGGGACTCTTCTCAATAGCTGATTTTTCCCTTATTAATTAATTACAAAATTAATTAATAATCAGGGTTTTTGGGCCTTATTTGTTCCATCAGGCCTGATCTGGTCCATCAGGCCTGATCAGCATGTTAACCTTTCTGGTCTGAATGTCATACATCTTCTTATTGGGCTTAGCAGTCCACACCTTGTACAATTAATGCAGTATTTAATTATACTATCATAATTTATTTATCCCTATCATTTGCCCCCCAACTTTTGGGAAACATTGATTAGGTTTCGCAGAAGTTAAGTCTATTCGTTCCCTTACAGGGTTTCATTTTTCCGTAAAGTGTGGAGCGACCTACACATTTACAATGAATTTTCCTTTTATTCATGAATTATCTTAATTTCCAGGAATTTTTCCCTTATTTTCGGGATTTTTCCCTAATTTTCTGGATTTTCCCCTAATTTTCTGGGGTTTTCCCTTAATTTCTGGATTTTTCCCTAATTTTCTGGGATTTTTTCTAATTTTCCGGGTTTTTCCCTAATTTTCCGGGATTTTTCCCTAATTTTCTGGGATTTATCCTTAATTTCTGGATTTTCCCTAATTTTCCGGGGTTTTCCCTAATTTTCTGGGATTTTTCCCTAATTTTCTGGGGTTTTCCCTAATTTTCTGGGATTTTCCCCTAATTTTCTGATTTTTCAGATTTCCAGCCCTTTTTCGACCAGGATCCTAGTCGAAATTTCGACCTGGATCCTAGTCGAAATAGGGGTCAGCCTTGCCATCCTGGTCGAAGGAATTCGACTAGGATCCACGACTTGGAATTCGACCAGGATCCTAGTCGAACTTTCGACCTGGATCTAGGTCGAAAACTCCCCCACTTTTTAGCTCCTGGTCTTGAGCCTCGACTAGGATTTCGACCAGGATTCTAGTCGAAATTTCGACCTGAATCCTGTTCGAAATTCTTTGATTCTCTTGCTTCCTGGTCGAAGGATTTCGACTAGGATCCACGACCTGGAATTCGACCAGGATCCTAGTCGAACTTCGACCTGGGTTTTTAATCCCCATTTTTGAGAGATGCTTGGTTTATTCAACCTCATTCCTGGTCGAAGTTTCGACCTCAATTCAGTCCTATTATTTCCGTTGTTTTCGTGTGTCTAGTCGAATAATTTCGGGCAGAATCCACGACCTGGAATTCGACCTGAACCCTGGTCTTTTTGACCCGTTATTTTCGGGTGCCTGTTCGAAAGTTTTCGGGCAGGATTCACGACCTGGATTTCGACCTGAATCCTGGTCTTCCACTAGCCTTCTTTATTTGGCTTTAATTTAAGGTATTGTATTTTCCAAATTCCAAATCCTAATTGGATTTGGGCCGGGCCTTCTTTATTGGGCCTTATTGGGTTTTTCCAAATCTTACTGGGCCTCTTTTATTGGGCTTTTCCAAATCTTATTGGGCCTCTTTTATTGGGCTTTTCCAAATCTTACAGGGCCTCTTTTATTGGGCTTTTCCAAATCTTACTGGGCCTCTTTTATTGGGCTTTTCCAAATCTTACTGGGCCTCTTTTATTGGGCTTAATATTCCCCGTTTAGAATCCTCTAGAATTCCTAGGAATATTCTGGAATATTCCTTTTTCTGGGCTTTTTCCCATGGGCCTTTGTCCTTGATGGGCTTTCGTCCCTTCAACTTCCTTTTCCTCTTATATAAAGGACTGAGGAGAGGTTACTACTCCTCACCTTCTCATTTCTAAGTTTTCTTCTTTCTCCTCCTGCTAAGATTCTCAGAGCAATAACAGCAAGTCGGAGCTCAAAGCCTTTTTTAGGAGCGTTTCTTCAGGTAAAATCCCCCCCTTTTTCTTTTCGCGTCTATTTTTCTATTGTGTGCCCTTTTAAGATATCTTGTATGTGTCCTTTTTTGCAGATGGCTGACAAGAAAATGACTCGCTTGGCCAAGTTGAACGTGGCTAGAAAGTCTAATGAGTTCCCTATCCGATTGAGGTACACTTCTTTAATCGACATGATCAATACTCGAGGGGACGAGTACCCGTCTGATGCGCATCTGGACGCGCACGATCATATTAGTGCCTTAAGGGATCCCAAGGAGCTGGAAAAGTTGAGCAGCTGCTTCAAAATCAAGGAACCTTTTAAGCTGGTTCTTGCAGGTCCGGCCGACAGGGCCTATTAGTGGAAAAAGGATGCGCTATGCGTCTATAGGGATACTCTAAGGGCAGGTATCAGACTCCCTTTTCATCCATTCATTCCTTTGTTACTAGCTAATGTGGGCATCAGCCCTTGCCAACTCCCCCCTAATTCTTGGAGGCTCATTCTGTGCTATCTGTCGCAATGCGCCAAGCACAATATCCCTACTTCTGTTGCTGTCTTCAGAAAGTTTTTTCAGTTCAAGAACAGCCTTGATAAAAGTCCGGGTTGGGTTTCTCTAAACCAGCGCCCCACTATTCCCCATATCATGAATGGGAAGTCCATCCCTGACAACAACTTGGGGTGGAAGAAAGATTTTTTGTTCATTGTTTGGGAAGGTGGAGACTGGGGCTCCCTGTTTCGATCGTCCTTCGGGCTGGCCGTGGATGGGAGCCCAAATGATATAACTTTATCTGAGGAGGAGGCTAGAGCTTTCAACCTCCTTACGCAAGACAACGTGACTTCCCATTCTTGGGACCTTATCCGGGAGACCGTCCTGGTAGAACGCGGCCTCTCGCCCGTTCATAAGAAAAGTAAGTTCCCTTTCTTACCTCCTTTTTATTTCCTTCATTTTCTATTCCATTGATTTTTCAACTGACTTCGTTTGTTGCAGTGGCTGAGAAGATTGAGGAGGCTACCAAGCCTAAGGACCTGGAGACAGCCAGGATGAAGAGGGCTGGGAAGGTCTTTAAAGACCCTCGCCTTGGTGACCGCTTCCCTGAGTTCCTCCTCCAGGCAATGGAGCCAAGCGAGGAAGGCCCCAACCAAGTTTTGCGCACCAAGCAGAGGCCAGGGGCCTATTTTCAACCTGCTTGGGGGATCCGGGGCAAGGATTCAATCGTTGGCAGCACGGCGCTGTCCAAGGAATGGTCCAAGCATTCCATCTCCCCGGTGGATTATCAAGACTTTGTCCTTCAACAGGACTTAGAGGGGAATGAGCTTTTTGGAGCCCAGGCTTTGGCGACGGTACGTCCTTTTCCTATGCCCTTCATACTTGCATCTTCATGTTTCTTTTCTCATACTTTTGCTGCTTCTCTTGCAGGCTAACGCCCACTTCCAAGGGGCAATTCACCAAGCTAAGGCTTGGAAGGTTGGCCTGGAAGATGCTAACAAGAAGTTGGAGGAGGCCAACCAGAGAATAGAGGCCCTTGAAGCTCAGCTGGCCTCTTCCACCTCTGACCTGGAAACGGCCCGGGCCGAAAATGTTATTTTGAAGGCGCAGAAGGACAAAGCCTTTGATGGCTGGATGGACACCCAGGAATTCAAAGACTTGATGGTGGAGCATGATGCCCTTCTTCACCTAGTTAGCTATAAAGAGGGCTGGGATGCTGCTGTGGAAGCCATCCAGGATGATTTTCCAGAGGTCCTCGAGCAGTCCTCCTTTCCTTGTCCTGTGCGAGTTCCGGAGCTGGGGGGCGTTACTAATAAGCTTGTTGATATGATCAAAGACAGCCCTTCAGGGAGCCCAAGCCACAAGAGGAAAGAACTGGAGTCTAGCTCTGGGGAGGAGGAGGCTTCATCCGAAGAAGACCCTGCGCCTGCTGCGAAGAAGATCAGGGTGGAAGAGCCTCCAAGGGCTGCGCCTCAGAATCCAGTGTCTCCCGCATCCTCCAAAGCATCTGAAGGCAGTTCTGACGGAACTTCTGCAGGGACTTCTGAAGGGACCACTGAGACGTCCGAGGAGACCTCGGATAGTGGTTCCTCAGATAGTGGTTCCGAAGAATCTCAGCCTTCCAAGGCCTAAGTTTTTTTTATATATCTTTTTGAGATAATATGTGAATTTAGTTTATGTCAGAAGTTGTTACCCTTCGGGGCTATATTAGCTATGCTGTTTTCCTTATTTGCCTCTTTCTTCTTTACAATACTTAATATGCACTTAAATTTTAAGCATCCTTAGATTGAAATAATTTCAAACTCTTTAATACGAAGTCTGGTTTTCCAAAACCTTACATAGCATGGGTTCGACCCTAATCAATAATAACTTGACAATGTAAATTCTAATAGAATATAAAGTCCTACGCAAGCAAAGCTTCAAGGTGCTTTTAAACCTGCTTGTCATAATGACAAGCGAGAATCGTACTTCGACTATCTTACACATAGTAAACCTTCAGGTTTTGTGCATGCCAGGTTCTCGGGACTTCTGAACCGTCCATAGTTTCCAGCTTATAGGTTCCTCTACCCTGAACGCTCTTGACTTTGTACGGCCCTTCCCAATTCGGGGCAAGCTTTCCTTTTTGTCCGACACCAGAAGCTTCTATCTTTCTCAAGACTAGGTCACCTTGTTTGAAAAACCTTTCTTTAACCCTTAGGTTGTAGTAGAATAAAGCCTTTTTTTGATATTCTACTATCTTTGCATGAGCCTTATCTCGCACTTCATCGATTAAATCCAGGGCTAACCTCTGCCATTTTTCATTCTCTTCTGCATTGAAAGCCTGAATCCTTGGAGAGGAATGTGATATCTCTACCGGAACTACCGCTTCTGCCCCATATGCTAACATAAAGGGCGTCGCTCCTGTCGTGACTCTACAGGTAGTCCTATAGGCCCATAATATGGGAAGTATCTCATCCACCCAATTATTTCTTGACTTCTCGATCCTCTTCTTTAGTCCATCCAGGATTATCCGATTTGCTACCTCCGCTTGCCTATTGGCTTGCGGGTGAGCCACAGAGGTGAACCGTAACTCAATTTCATTTTCTTCACAATACTTCTTGAATTCCTCATTGCTGAATTGTGTTCCATTGTCAGTGACGAGGATACGGGGAATTCCATATCGGCACATAATGTTTTCCCACAGGAATTGTGCAACCTGCTTAGTTGTGATCTTGGCCAAGGGTTTGGCTTTGATCCACTTGGTGAAATAATCAATGGCTACAATCAGAAACTTCCTTTGTGTTGTGGCCATGGGAAAAGGCCCCAAAATATCCATTCCCCACATAGCAAAAGGAATGGGCGAGTTGATAGAGGTCAGCATCTCGGGGGGTTGTCTAAAAACAGGTGCATGCTTCTGACAGCGGTCACATTTCTTCACGTATTCTTTGGCATCAGCCATCATTTCTGGCCAATAAAAGCCTAAACGAGTTATCTTATGAGCCAAGGCCCTGCCCCCCAAGTGTTGTCCACAAATACCTTCATGCACTTCTTCAAGAGCCAAGCGTGCCTCATCGGGCCTGAGACACCTCAAGTAGGGAACCACGAAAGATCTTTTGTAAAGAATCCCATTGATCAAAGAGTACCTTAGTGCCCGAACAATTAACTTCCGTGCTTCAGTTGCATCGCTTGGCAACTAACCGGTTTGAATATGAGCCTTAATGGGATCAATCCAGGATGTCCCCAGGCCTATAGGAGCCACAAGCTTAACATCTATGCTTCATGTTTTCAAAACACGGAAGTACACACTTCCTGAACTTTCTTCTATCTCAGATGAAACAAACTTTGATAGCGCATCTGCTTTAGCATTTTCTTCCCTTGGAATGTGTTCAACATGGCATTCATTAAATTGGGTCATCACAGCCCTTACTAGGCGGACATACTTAGCCATCGTATCATCCCTTGCCTCAAATTCTCCCTTTACCTGGGATATGATCAGCTTCGAGTCTCCACGGACCTTTAAGTTTTTGACTCTAAGTGTCCCAGCTAGACCAAGGCCAGCTATCAGGGCTTCATACTCTGCCTCATTATTTGTGGTTGGGAAGTCTAGCTTCATAGCATACTCAATTAAGAAGCCATCAGGACTTTGCAAAACCAACCCTGCTCCACTGGAATTTATTTTTGATGCTCCATCAAAATAGAGAACCCAATATTCTTTCTCCTTATCATCCTTCTCTCTGTCCCCATTATCGACTTCCTTGTCATGGCCAACATCTTTGTGAAACCTGCAATACTTGCTCTTATCTAGCTTGGCGGGATCAGCCTTCAAGGGCTTAGGCCAGCGAATATCTCTATCTTTCTCAATCTCCATCAAAATCTGACTTCTAGGAGCATTCAGCTTACCGTATTCAGTGAACTTTTGCCCAGGTCCTCCCTTCTTGGGGGTTGAATCAGGGTTTTGTTCGGTTCTAGGATATTTGTCCTTTGCAATATATTATAAATCAGTTTTCCGCTTCTTGCCTCCAGTGGGCTCATTACTTACTACGGTCTTCCTCATACTTTCTTCAACCTTGATATACTTCCCTGCCCTCTCTTGGAGCTGCAACATGCTTTCAGGGGGACGTTTGGCCAAGGACATCTTAAAAAACTCGTCCCTAGTTCCTTGTTGCAGTGCTATCATGACTACCTTATCATCAAGGTCCGGGACTTTTAAAGCCTCCTTTGTGAAACGATTCAGGTAATCTCTCAAAAATTCCTTAGCTCCCTGCACAAGACTCATAAGAGATGCTGAACTTTTCTCATGGACTCTTCCACTGATGAATTGCTTAATAAAAGCTTGACTTAATTCTCTGAACGATCCAATAGAGTTTGGGGGCAGGCGACTGTACCATCTTTGAGCCATACCCGACAGGGTTTGAGGGAAGGCCCGACACTTTATAGCATCATTCATGGGTTGCAGCAGCAGTGCATTAGAGAATGTCCTAACATGATTAGCGGGGTCTCCCGTGCCATCATAGGCTTTGATAGTGGGCATCTTGAATTTCCTTGAGATATGGGCATTCATTATCTCTTCTGTGAAGGGTGGAGTTGGATCATCAGGATCTCCAAGGGGAAGGAGATTGCTTGGATCAGTTCTTGGGACAACAGCCCTTCTTCGTACCGGACCATCCAGGTCTATGACAGGAGGAGGATTTCTCCCCCTAGGAGGTATCTGGGGTCTGGTGGCCTGGTGAGCCTCCAAATCACGCCTCAGCCTTTGGATTTCAGCCTCATGAGCCCTGATCCTTTCCTGCACTTCTTGGGGATTCGCCCCTGGGGTGCTTTGGGGGCGTTGCCTTCCATCGGCCATTGGCTCTTTTCCAGGACGCCTCCTTCTCGGGGCCACTTCATCATCCGAAGATTCGGGGTCTCTCTCAGTGTAAGGACCAGAAAATTCCCTATCCTCAGGGATAGGAGCCAAACCTCGTATATAGGGGGGCGACTGCCCTCGTGCTTCGCTTCACCCAGCATATCCGCTTCCTCCAACCTCAGGGTGAAGGGGCATCCCATAAGGGGGTTAGTAGTAACAATAGTTGAATATTCATACCCGACGAGTCGAGAATTCACAGGTATCTGTACTTGTTGAACTTGAGGATTCGTACCTTGAATAGTCGGGGGAGTTGTCCCTTGTGGCTGAGGTTGAATTGCCCCTATCTGGGCTTCCCCCTGAGTAGATGCATAAGTTGAATGGGGAGGAACCTCCACGGTTGACGAAATCACCTGGGTTGTCTCTGATGGTGTTCCTTCCTCTAGAGCTCTAATTGTTCTCCGTGTTCTCGCCATGGTTGTTGTTGTGTTTTCCCACAGACGGCGCCAAATGTTATGGATTTAAAACTAATATATATAATTGCTGTGTTTAATAATAAGGAACGTGAGCTCCAAGGCTCGATGTGACTGCTCTTGTGTTTCGTGACTCAATCTGCCTTAACAAGATGCCTACGTACCTTGCTGATTGCCAAGGATCAAGTCAAAAAACGTAGTTCTGATCTGTGGGGTGAGGCCCCTTATATAGATGTTGGGAGTCCTTGAATTGGACTTGGTATAGGAGACTTGGTGGGCAAGTCTCATAATTAGAATGGACTTTGGAGTCCTAGATAGTAGGAAACTGATTCCTTATCCTTTTAGGTCCCCTTGAGGCTAATCTGTAAGGATTTATATCCTTATCGGGACTGTTCTCAATAGCTGATTTTTCCCTTATTAATTAATTACGAAATTAATTAATAATCAGGGTTTTTGGGCCTTCTTTGTTCCATCAGGCCTGATCTGGTCCATCAGGCCTGATCAGCATGTTAACCTTTCTGGTCTGAATGTCATACATCTTCTTATTGGGATTAGCAGTCCACACCTTGTACAATTAATGCAGTATTTAATTATACTATCATAATTTATTTATCCCTATCAGGTGTGTCATTAACTTTAACCACGTCGGTGCCACTTCAGTGCCACATCTGTGCCAGATGTAATAACCCGACTCGTTCCTAATTTACCACCCACATCAAACTAAACCGATTTACTAAAGAAAATCAAGGGTTTATTATTACTTACATCAAAACAAACACATACGAGTGGATAGACCTGGCAAAATGGGCCTGGATCCGAAGAACCGAACCGAAATTCATGAAACCGAGATCCGATCTGAGATTTGAATCATACAATCCGATAATTATTCGAAAATGATTTAAACCGATCCGAAAAATTCCCCAACTGAAAATTAACCGAAAATGATCTGAAATACAAGATCCGATTATAACTTAGAACCGATTAAAATCGAATAATATATTATCCGAATCGAATATGACCCGAAATAAGAAAAATATATACTTTAAACAATTTTATGTTTATGATAACATACTTATTTAATCATATTCTTTTGTAAAAGTACATTATATTACATTAAAAATACTAAATTAAATAAAAAATATATTTTTTAAATCTCATAAATTGAAAAAAAAATTAAGTTATGATCCGAAAATATTCGAACCGAATTTAATCCGAACATAATTTTGTTCAATCTTAATCCGAATTTTATCCGATTTTGATCCGAATAGGCCCGAATCGAATCACATCTGATCCGAATGGTCTTCAAATATATCATAATCCGAAAGTAGATCCGATCCAAAATTGATCTGATCTGAAATTGGATCGTTTATCCGAATTTCCAGGTCTACGAGTGGAGAAAGGGGGTGATCGATCGATCGAAGCGGATGATAGATGTGATCAAAGATTGAAGGCAACCTAGTAATCATGTAAGTTTCGATCTTATTGAGATATTTATATATGTATATATATGTGATTTATGTTAGTTTCGATCTTGTTGTGATATATAGGTTAAACCCTAATTGGTAGTTGTTACAATTCTGAAACCCTAATTTGTACTCGTTACCTAATTGGTAATATGATTACGAACCCGAAATCGATATGTATGTGTTTTACAGGCCTCAAGATCTAGTAATATATTATGGTGGTAATTTTATGACTTGCCTGAAGTATCAATATGTTGGACATAAGTTAAAGTGTTCTAAACGAATCGAAGTTAAAGAATTATCTGTGAAGAAGATTAGGGAGATGGTGAATGATGTAGTAAAAGATGATGATAATCTATATTATGCCAAAGATGGGGTTACTCCTGGCCTTGGTTTTAAAAGGTTATTGCGTGATAGTGATGTATTAGAGATTTAGAGGTGGTAAATATAGCTATAACAAATGGTACTGGAGTGTATAAAATACATGTATTTCATTCATGGTCCAAGACTACACCACCAGTTATGGAAGATGAGGGTAGTAACATGGAAGATGACTTCAATTTAAATGAGGAGAATGAAGGTGATGAAAGCAGTGGAGTGAATGCAGAGAATGAAGGTGAGAAAAGTAGTGGAGTGAATGCGGGAAATGATGGTAAGGAAAATAGTGGAGTAAATGTTGAAAATGAAGTTAAGGAAGATAGTGAAGTTTCTAAGAGGAAGACTAAACTTACTAGAATGAGAGTATTTAGAGGTAAAGAAAAAGTTGTTGAAATGGACTTTAATAAATTTGGTAGTGACTGGAGTGAGGAGGATGAGTGTGCAGATGAGAGTGAAGAATTTGAAGGGGACTTCGATAGTGACTAGAGTGATGAAGAATTTGTTGATTTTAAAAAAATAAGAGAAGAAGTTAGAATGGAATATGAGATGCTTGAAAGAGAACAAATCCAATTTATTAAAGACAGTTTGGTGGGCTATAAAGTCACTAATGAGGAGTTGTTGAGAGAGACAGATAATAATTCAATATCAAGTGGGTCAGTTTATGATATTGGCAATGGATAAGAATCTGAGGATGAGGACTTTGCTTATGCAGAACCTAACACGTCCACTAAAAAGAAAAGGGTAAATGAGCCTTTTAACCCCTCTACAGCTGGAAAGGACATAAAGTGGAGGCTTGGACCCAATTTTGGTAGTAAATAACAATTTAAAATACAGTGAGGGAGTATTCAATTGCTGCTGGGAGACCATTGAAATACCGTGTAGATGACTTGCACATGATGCATATAGTGTGTGCTGAGGGGTGCCCTTTTAGGTTGTGGTTATCATATATGGTGGAGTATGAGGGATGGCAAATAAAGATAATGCATGATGAGCATAACTGCATTTATCAGTACAAAATAACCTTGTTCCCACAAACTATCTTGCAGATCTATATGGGGATAGAATACGGAGGAATCCAAACTGGAAGGTATCTGAAATGCAAGAGAAGTTCAAGAGAGTTTTGAAGGTGGAAGTATGTGATGCCAAATGTTGCAGGGTTAGAAAAAGAGCTTTAAGTGGGATTTCAGAAGAGATAGTGAAACACTATGCTAGTTTGAGGAGGTTTGGTGGTGAGATTTTGAGGAGTAATAAGGAGAATACTTTTAAAATATCCACAACCAGGATGAATGAACAAGATTCTCCATGTTTTCAGAGATTTTATGTATGTTATGCAGAGTTGAGAAATGGGTGGAAGGTTGCAGACCTATCCTTGTTTTGGATGGATGCTTCCTGAAGACAATATGTGGGGGACAACTTTTATTTGTTGCAGGGAGGGATGGAAATAACTCCATTTCTTTGTTACAATGGATGTGATTGAGATTGAATCATATGATAGCTGGAAGTTGTTCTTAGTGCTTGTTGATGAAGATCTTGGATTAGGGACTGGTTATGGATATACCTTCATTTCTGACCAACAAAAGGTACATCAGCCCCTTCAGTATTTTATTATGTTATCCTTTTCCTTTATTTAGTACATAGATCTTTATTTTTTTGGTAAATATTTTTTGGCAGGGGCTAATAATGGCTGTGAAAGAACTGCTATCACATAGAGAGCACAAGAATTCCACAAGGCATATATATTCCAACCTTGGAAAGAAACATGGAAGTGAGGCTGTGAGGAATGCTTTCTATGATGCAAGTGATGCCACACATCCTGAAGCTTTTAAAGTTATAATGACGGATCTTGAGAAGGCATCAAAGAGGGATTGGGTGACAATGAATAGGTTTGAACCACATGTATGGTTTAAATCTTTCTTTGGAACACATTGCAAGACAGAGAGCACCGGAAATAACATCTCAGAGTGTTTTAATTCATGGATTCTGAAATCAATATTCATGCCATTAATTGACATGTTTACTGATTTCCATGATAAGATTATGGAAAGATTATATCAGAAAAGAGATACAATGCAAACTGTAGATTGTATTATTCTTCCTAGAACTCTGAAAATTTTAAATGATGCGGTTGTAGCAAGTTCTGAGTGCAGTGTGCTTTGGGATGGGAGGCATAATTTTTAAGTGAAGTGGAGGGGGATTGGATTTTGTGTTAACTTAATAGAACAGACATGCTCATGTAGGGTCTGGGAGTTAACAGGGGTACCATGTTGTCACGTTTGCTACTATAAACAGAAGTAGGATTAATCCAACTGATTTTGTGTTCCATTATTTTAAGAAAGAAACTTACATTAAGGTTTACTCTCATTGATTGGTAGTGATAAGGGGTGAGCCATTCTGGGAAGAGGTTAATGAAGATACTATTATGCCACCTCCAAGAATGAAGACATTGAGAGGAAGGCCTAAAAGGAAGAGAAAGAGAGAAGGTTGGGAAGGATCAGTTAACAGGGGTGGGAATAGTAAGTTAAGTAAGCTAAGTAGACAATGCAGGGTGATGCACTGTAGTAATTGTAAGAAACTATGACATAATATCACCAAATGCCCTGAGAGGGCGTTTGGAAACTTGCATTTCACTTCAAATGAGGGATTTCAAATGACAGGATTTGAGTTGTCATTTAAAATTATCATGTTTATACTAATATTTGAATGTCATGGATTTCAAATGAAATAAAAATCCAAATTCCCAAACAGCTTACTTGATCAAATCTAGAATTTCAAATAAAATCCAGTTTCCCAAACGGGCCATGAAAAAACTCAAAGGGCCCCTTAAACAAAGAAACAGAGAGGCAAAAAGAAGAAGAAAACTCAAGAAGAGGAAGAAATTGCAAGTGAGATGGAGAGGCATGACATTGAAAAAGAAATAGGGGAAGATGAGTTTATGGAGGAGGCAATGAGAAATGAGGAAATGGTTTCAATTCAACCACTTAACACACCAAGGAGAAGCCAGAGGCTTGCATAGTCCACTTAAAGCACACTTGAAGATGCCACTCCAAGCACTCAAGTCAACTGGCTTATTTTTATAAGATCTTAAAGCTTTCTATGAAGTTTTGTAATTTCTTAGCGCATTAGTAATGTTTAATATCTTTTTTTTGCAGATGTCTATACCTGGTTTGGTTTACAATGGTGGAACTGGTGGCACTCCAGATGCAAACATGCCAGGAACATCAAGAGTGAGAAAGGGGAAGAAAAGCAAGGGTCCAGTCAAATCATTCAAAGCCTCAAGGAAGAAGTAGTATTTATTTTTATCAAAGTCATATCTAAGTTTAAGTTTAAACTAAGTGACAGCCATGCTTAGTTTTAATACTTTTGTAAACTTCTATGAACTTAGATTATGTCTTTTGTATAGTGAACGAACCTATTTTATGGCTTTAGTATGGTCAAGTAACCTATTTTATTACTTTTGTAAGCTCCAAGTGGGGAACCACAACTGTCATTTGGTGTTGGATTTATTACCTTATAAGGAATCTTTCGGTGTTATGCAATGATAGACATCGCCCTTTCTTTCTTTTATCTTTCACAAGTGTATCTTACTTCATCATTATTTATGGTTAGGGCTCACTAAAATAATTAAAATAAACCAAACTATTGTATTTACTTGCACTTAATATCACCATTATAACCAACAAACCGCTACTTCAACAACAAACTACTCCAACTACACTAATAAAACTACAGCTACAATCATCCTATATCGCCAACCAAAACATAAATACAAATATTGCAACTGCCAACAACTTCTTCAAAATACAATTTGCTCTCATCAATTTCTTTAATAACTCTTCTGCCTCCTCTTTTTGCAACGAAGTTGGCACACTTCTTTATGTAACACAAGCATTTTTCTTTCATAAAAATTGACATCAACTCCAACATTATTCAAAGCATCTTCCTTCTTCTGCAATTTCGACTTTAAAACACTGATCACTTCTCTAGCCCTTTCCGAGTAGGATGGATCAGCCTAAATGAAAAAATTATATTTTTACTAGGATTCAACCAATAAAACAGAAAAATCATCACATTCAACAATCTCAAAAGTTTTACATTCTAAAAAAACTCAATGTTACCTTATATTGTGAACACCCAAAAAATTGCATTAAAAAATTACATTCTAAAAGTTTTACATTCTAAAAAAACTCAATGTTACTAGTATAGAATGTATTAGAACTATTATCATAAGGATTCCTAACTGAAGAAGATGAGCTTTTCGAGCTAGACATGGAAGGGGGAAGAATGAAAGGCTACATCTTCTAATAATGAAATGAGGGATGGGTTGGGGAGATGGGTGGGTTATTTAAGAAGCAGGGTAACGGGTAAAAGATGTTCAGTCCATGTCACTCTTCCACATCAGCATTCCGTTATTTTTTTAACGGGAGAAACTCAATTGAAATGTATATGTAGTACAAGTGTATGACTGAAAGCTTTTTTTGGTTGATGACCCAAGTGAAAGTTTTTAAAAAGTACAGTGACGAATTTGCCCATTCAAATTTTTATGGAAGATCTATCAATTCTAAGTTGGAATATTAGGGGGTTTGCTAACATCAAAGCAAGGAACAATGTAAGAAGTTTAATCTCAAAGCACAAGCCATCTGTGATTCGTAATTAGGAATCAAAGTGTAGGGATATTTTAGACTCGGTGAAAGATTTAATTTTGCCGCTAGTTGATCATGACTAGATAGTCTCTCCATCAAACGGATTGTCAGGTGGACTTATTTTATCCTAGAATAAGTCTAAAATTACAATAATGGAGGTAAGCGTATCCAAATTTTGGATATGGATTAGAGGAACACTATCAAACTCTAATTATATCGTCAATGTCGTGAATGGTCACGCCCCTCAAGAAGTTATCCCTGACAGACTAGTGTGGTGGGAGTTAAACATTTTGATGAACTCAGAGTTCAGGGAGCTTTCTTGTCTAATAGGTGACTTCAACTTCATTCACTCGCAACTTGAAAGAGAGAACTTCTTATATAGTCCGAAAGACACAGACGAGTTCAACAAGGTGAAAAACTATGGGAAGTTCCAGTTGAGGAATTTAAGTACACATGGTTTGGCACTTTGGATAAAAAATAGCAAATGGATCGAGTATTCTCAAACCAAGATTGGCCGCTAAGCAACTCCTATAGATTGTAAGGACATAGCGGGAAATCATCAGACCACATACCTTTGATTCTTTTTTTGAAAAGAATTGAATGGGGTCCGATTCCTTTCAAAGTTTATAACTTTTGGTTGAGTAATTCTGATTTCAGCAAATGGATACAGGATAAAATGGATGACTGGAAAGGAAAAGAGGCAAATTTCCTTGTAAATGAACTACAAACATGGTGGATAGTGAGAGAGTAGACAAAGGAGTAAAGCAAAAACAACAAATGCGACATATCTGATCTTATCACAATATTAGAATAGGAACTTGATCAGGCAGACAAAAAAAGGAAAGGACGCAGCCTTCACATGGAAACTTAAAACAAACCTCAGTAAGACATACAAGATCAAATAATCAATGATGAAGCAAAAATAAAGATTACAATGAGATTTAGAAGGCGAATCAATTTCAAAATTCTTCTTCCAGTTCGCACAATATAGAACAAGGAAAAATATAATTCATGGCTTATTCGATGATGACAAGTGGATTTTAGAGCCTATTGAGATAAAAAAAATCTACTTAAAAGTCACTTTGAAAATCTTTTTAGTCTCATGAAAAGATATTTCAAGCTTAATCTTCAAGGCATGTCAACTATCAAACTAATCGAGAAGAAAGCAAAATCTCTATTAGTTCCCGTCGAATGCAGTGAGGTGGAGTTAGCTCTAAAATCTTTAAATCCCAACAAGGATCCGAGACCTGATGGGTTAAACGGAGCATTCATTAGAAAGTTTTAGAGTTTCATTCAAAAGGATTTCATGTCAATGATCAAATTATTTCAAGAATCGGGGGACTTGCCAAAGGGATTAAATTCATCTAAGGCTCCTAGAGAAGTAAGTGACTATTGTGACGACTGAGAATTTTGCAACATAATTAAATGAATAAAGTGTGATTTATGTGTTGTAAATATGAATTATGTGATTAAGTGTTGATTAATTTCCCTTACTGTATATTAGTATCTAGGAGCGTAATTAGAAGCGTTCCAATTTAAAGAGTTAACTTATGAGTTAAGCTATGTTGTCGGGCCGTCAGGAAGAACGGAACCCGTCCTAAAAAGGGGATTAAAGTATTTAAAGTGTGAATTATGTGTTATTATGTGAAATGAAATGCTTGAGTAAAGTAATGTGTTCTAGTGACGTGTTGGTCGATAACGATATTGTGAAGCGTAAATAAAACGCTAAGCGTCGGGCCGTCAGGCTGAACGTGACCCAGCACGCGTAGAAAGGAATAATATTAAAGAAGGAAAATTTTATGATCAGACATGAGTTGTGATGTATCCATATATGTGCTTGCTTGTCTGTATGCATGATTACGTGATCTGTTAATATTTTTATGGATTTAAGGGAATTATTTGATTTAAATAAGGTTTATTTAACCTTCGCGCATTTTTATAAAATTATCTGAGTAAGATAAAGGCATGAGATTTATTCTGTTATCTTTGAAATAGTCCTAGAGACTTTCTAAAAATGATGGACGGATTTATTTGATGATCGTTGCATTTTAAATTGATTTTTATGTGATAAAATGCTATATTTAGCACAAACTTGTGAAAATCATATAAAATCAACCGTACGCTCAAAAGTTTATTATGAGTAATGGTTGGAAAGCTAATTTCGAGATCTATGTCTTAAAATTGTCGTTCACAATAATTTTCGACTTTCTGAGAGGGATATATTCAATATTCGATTTCTATCTTATTTGAGTAAAAAGAAAGGATAAATAAAACAAAAAGGGAATTACTAAATTAATAAACTACCCTTGTCCCTAATACAAATATAAACTCACCCCCCTTATTTCTTCTTTCTTTCCGTGAGCACCCCTCTCTCCCTCTCTTTCTTTCTTCCTCTCTCTCTCTCTCTCTCTCTCTCTCTCTCTCGAACACTCTCTCTCGGCTCTCTCCCCATCTCTCTTCTCTCTCTTGCATGCAACACCAAATACTCACCCAAATTCAAAGGTCTCACCATCCATAGATTCTATTTTCGATATACTACTCAAACACCACTTGAATGTAAGTGTTTATGTAAGTTTCATGGATTCCATCTCTATGGTTGTGTTCAAGGAAATACGATTTCTTGATATATGATCATAAGAGAAGATTCAAGAGATTTTGTGGTTTAAAACTCAAGAGGAGACCCGTTATGGGCACTCTTAAGTTCGACCACCACCGACCATGATCCAAGGAGAGCCGGTGGGATTTTAAGAAAATGATGTGTTAGTTGTACTAATGTGATTTTTGAGCTTTATGCCCTTTAAAAAAATTATATATAGCCTTTGCATGTCTTGGTTTCTTGAAGAGTTCATAAAAGGTTTTGTACTTCCTTTGAAATTTAATGTGTTGATTGATAAAAGGATTGATATGATTGTTTTAAAAGTATTTGGACTTGTGTAATTGATTGGATGCTTAATAAATCAAATTTGAGGGTTGCATGTTGGGGTTTTGGTTCGGCATTTGTAATAATAAAAAGGGGAATTGGATTTTGTGACTTGATCTTAGTGTAAACTAAGCTTAATTAGTGAGAAATGTGATTGCATGTTGGTTTAAAAGAAGAACTAGTGATGCATGTCATTTTTTGGTTCTTGAATTGTGATTTATGATTTTAGCTGAATGGAAAATGGGTCTAAAAGAGATTGATTTGATGCTAAGTGAATCCATGCATGTTTAATTGGAAAATTTGATTAGAGCTTGAGTCACTAAGTGTTGTTTTGAAGTGTAATTCAAAAATTGTGATAAAAATGAGTGTTTGATTTAATTAAGAGATGAACTTGATTTGCATGTGAGCATATATGTATGATTTGGTTCGAATTTTATCAATAAAAAAGGGTGATAGCTTAAATGTTGGATTATGCTAGAACTAAAGTTGCATGGTGTAATTTTTGAGAAATTTGATTGTATATATATATTTATGGTTCAAATTTTTGTAAATTGAAAGAAAGGAAAATGATTCTTTAAAGGTTTTTAAATGAGTATGTGTTTATACGAACTAAGTGAGTATTTGATTGATTTTGTGATTGGTAATTGCAAGAAGGCCGAATAGGCCATATAAACTTAGAATGGAACTTGGTTTTTGATAATCGAAAGAATGATTGGGTGTGTATATGTAAATGTCTATTGATTTGATTGTTTGATTGTAGTATGTGGTTCAAATTAAGGAATAAAAGAAAAAGGGAACTAAGACGATTGATTTTGAAAGCTATAAGTGATAGTTATAATCGTAAAGATTTAGTTGTGTATGAATTGTTTACTTGTATGAGTTATAATCATTTGATTTAAAGAATAGTCGAGATTAAAGCAAGTATAAGTTGATTATTGAGTATATAAAGATATAGAGGCTACGAGAAAAGAATGTGTTATGTGCATGTGTGTATATAAGCTATACTCGTATAGTTCGAGTCAAGAGTATAACCGAGCTATCGTATTGAGTGAACGTTCCGGGAACGAGAGTTGAGAACTGATTAAGGGTTTGGTTTTTATTGTACATTCAGAGCGTGAGGGCATTTAGGCTAGGAAAGGGAAATGTATACTAGGTGGCAGTAGTTCAACCTTCAGGAAAGCGAATTCAGGCAAGTAACTCTAATTATTTGTGTAAATGGTTATAGAGAGGATATTGTTCATGCCATGTAGAGTATTGAACTATTAAAATAATGAACCCCTGTAATTGATTTGAGATACCCTGTCTTTGATCTTGTAAAACTGTTATTGATAAGCTTATTGATCCAACCCCCTTTGGTAACTCTTTTTCCTGTTCTACTTATTTGATATACCATGAACTGTTATAAACCCTATAAGTACCTTTACGAACCCCTTGTAATGATTCTACAATCCTAGATCACCATATTCCCTATTGATCCTTGAAACAGTTTTGATTCTTCTAACTTAAGTACCTTGTTATCATTGATTCAAGATCCCTAGAATTGCACCTTCCTATCCTTGATTCATTTCCTTAACTTTGATTTCTTGAAATTGAATCTAAGAATGAATTTCGACTTGAAGGAGTCCGAATGATTTCATATTCTTGGTAATGATAAAATAAATTTAGAAAACCTACTTTTTCCAACTCAAGGTTTTCCAAATGAATTCCTGATGGATTGAATTGGGATGTAAGAGGCTAGTGGGACTAGTCCAGTCATAGTAAGAGGCTAGCGGGGCTAGTCCAGTTTAAGGTTGAAATTATGCCATTTGGTACCTTAAAGACCGGATGGAGGTCAGTACGGGCTGATCACCCGTATTATAATGAAATGAAAGATAAAGTGGTCCAATCATGGGTTCCATATTGATTATTTTAAAAGGAATTGAAATTTCCTACTCAGTAATTGATTCTTTGAAAATGAGAATGGTTTATATTGCTTTGAAAAGAGTTGATTGTGATATTGTGAAGCTTATAACTCGTGAACCCTGATTTTTATTCTGTTGATCATATAATTGATTCCATATAATGAAAAAATTATCGCTTTCCTTTTTGAAAGATCTGTTTTGATCCCTTAATGATTTATGATGAATGTCGGCTTTCACCCTGCTTTGAGCCTTGTTCCTTGAAAGCCCCAAAAATTTTCCTTCATAACCATTTCTTAACCCGAAGGATAGAAATCTGCCACCTAGATCTGATAAAGTAGAATTCCCTGAGATTGGTAAAGTGTATTATGGATTTTGATATCATAGAAATGCTTTATAGTTACTTGCTGAGTTTTATACTCTTATGTTTTGTTTAAATCTAACCATGGCAGTTAAGCAAGAAGATGGTCAGGCTTAGGCGCACTGCTCGTAAGAGCGTACCTTGTGGTCCCTATCGTGTTGAGGGCTTCCGGTTGCCAGAGCAGGTAGTACAGTTTTTGAGTGAGCAAGCGCTTAGCCAGAGAGTTATAAAGATACAATGGGTTATCTGTCGGTTCTAAGCCGGGATCGAATATGATTATTAAATTTTAATTTGGAGTTGTAAGTTGTAGTGTATGATTGGTAGTTATAATCTTGTCTCATACTTTATCCTGTTTCATCCTGTCAGTAGCTAATCGGTGTTTATGCTTATTTAATTAGTAAATTAGAGGTGTGTGGGTCCTCATTTCCTAACCCCGAGATTGAGGGCGTCACAAGTTGGTATCAGAGCTACAGGATCTAGTCCCTGAGACAAGTTAGGATTAAAAAGGGTATTTTGGGTATATATTTATATCGCGAGAGAGTTCGACTCATATAAAGTTGAGTTAGACTATTAGGAATAGTCTAAGGAAAGTGTGTATAAGCTAAAATGGTGATTAGAGTTAGGGTGTGAGTTAGCTGGAAGTTTTCTTGGTTGATGTTTTATGTTTTCTCTCAGAATCCCAGTAGTGGTAGTGATTCAGATTCCGAGATTAGTTTGACTGGTACCTAGTGGACCCCATTCCACCCTCTCCAGAGGAGCCTGTGTATGTTAGTTCAGATCCAGAGGTGGATCCTTCTGAGAGTAGTGAGATCCCTATGCAGATTTCACCCTTGAGGCCAGATTCAGAGACCCCTGCCCCTGAGCTAGAGTCTGAGATGCCTAAGACTGTACCTGTCAGTGTTGGTGGCAAGTTAGCCCAGGACCGAGACTTTGTCTACTCCCGTATCCCTGAGTTGGGAGCTTTGGTGGATAGGTTAATTCGAGACTCTAGGAAGAGCACTTCAGTTATGGATGAGGAGTGGAGAGCTAGGGTTCAGTTGGTGGAGCAGGTTGCCCGGAGGAGATTGGATGAGGGACCATCCACTAGTGATGCTGATGCTGAGGCCCGGAGGCTGCATAAGATCATTCGATGGATGTTGGTTGTGTTGAGAGAGATTTTGGATGATTAGTTGTTAGGCGGGACTGTTGGTTGAACCCGTAGTTATTGTTTTTCAGCGCCAGTAGGCTTTAGGATACTTGGTCAGATGTCGGGATCCCTTTTTCATTTGTTGTATTGTATTTCAGAACTTTGTGGTAGTAGTAGTTGTTAGAAGTTTGGGGTAGATAGAGGGATATTTTCCAGTTTTTCCTCTGTTTAACCCTGCTATATTATTGTACCTTATTTCTGAACTTTGGTAACCAGACTTTTATTTATGAACCCTGTGTTGATAAATCCATTATCTCGTTTTCTATTATGCACCCTAAAGATCTGCATAAACTGTTCTAAATACCATGTTTTTGTATAACCATATTTAAAATTCGTAATACCCTATCCTGTGCCATGAGAAAAAAACATTGATATGAGAATTATGTAGTAATAGGATTGCCTGTGCAAAATCGGGTAAAGCTTAAAACCCGCAAAAGAGATTTTATAGTAAAATGTTGTTATATATGCCATCCTATCGTATTGCTAAATAATTGCTCAATCAGGTTTGTTAGAAATGGCCAACTCACCAGATCACCAAGAAGAATAAATTCCAACCCAAGACCCAGAAGTAAACCCAAAAACCACCATGATGAGCAGACTTGCTCAGATTTTGCAACAACCTGTGGCCCCTAAAGCTGGAAACTTCAAACACTTTCAATATGTTCATCCCCCGGAATTCTTAGGATTACCCAATCCGATAAAAGCACAGTTGTGGTTAAGAGAAATGGAAAAAACCTTTGAATTGGTAGAAGTTAAGGACGACAAGAAAGCCCAGTATGCGAGTTATTACCTTAAAGATGAAGCGAGTTTCTGGTGGGAATCTTTAAAGGCATTGTTGGAAGGAAATAACTTAACATGGGAGAAGTTTACTGAAATGTTTCTGGAGAAATATTTGCCGAATTATATGCAATATCAGTTGGAAATGAAATTTCTGGACCTTAGACAAGAAGATATGTCAGTAGCAGAGTATGAAGTGAAATTTTCGGAGCTGTCTAGATTCGTACCTGAGTATGTAAATACGGAGGCAAAAAAGGCTAAGAGGTTCCAACAGGGACTTAAGCCATGGATTAGGAGTCAAGTGGCATTATTGGAGATCAAGAATTACGCTACCTTGGTACAGAAGATAATGATAGTAGAAGGAGAGCGTGAAGCTGTGAAGAGAGAAAATGAAGGAAGGAAAAGAAAGTTTGAAAGCTCGGAGCAAGAGCAAGGGAGTTCAAAGTTTAGAGAAAAGTTTGGAAGGAATGGTGGAGGTCAGCACCAAAAGTTTAAGAAGTTTAAACCCGATAACGGAGCTCAGAAGAACCGTTTCCAGAAAGCAGGACAACCGGGGAAGGATGATAGACCTCAGATTCAAGAATGCAAGAATTGTGGAAAGAGACACCCGGGAAAGTGTAATAAGTTAGACGTGACCTGTTTCAAGTGCAACCAGAAAGGGCATTACTCTTTAGAATGTCCAAATGGAGCAAAGAAGCCTGACTTGGCTTGTTTAAAATGTGGAAAGGTGGGCCATATGGCCAGAAATTGCAAGGAGCCTGCTCAGAAGGCCAATGTTCTTAGGATTGCTGGACCGCCATCTCTCCCAGCACCATCAGCTCAACCCAGAGCTAGGACCTTTAATATGACAATGAAAGATGCGGTGCAAGATGTGGACGTGGTAACAGGTATGCTTGTTATTAACTCAGTAGAAGTAAAAGTATTGATGGATTCTGGAGCAACTAGATCTTTTATCTCTGAAAGTATTCTTGATAAGTTAAATTATGTTGCGTATCCTCTGGAACCTAATTTAATTATAGAGGTAGAAAATCAAGAGAAAGTTATTGTTAACAAAGTTTGTCCCAATTGCGATGTGATTATAGAAGGTCGGCACTTTTCTGCTGACTTAATTCCCTTTAAGTTAGGAGAATTTGAGGTTATACTAGGGATGGATTGGTTGTCAAACCATGAGGCGCGAATAGAATGTAAAAGTAAGAAGGTGAAATTAAGAACCAAGGATGGTGAGGAAGTGATATTCAAAGGGAAAAGGCAAGAGAAGAAATTTCTAACGGCTGTCGAGGCGAGAACATTAATACGTCAAGGATACGAAGTTTATTTGGCTCATGTTAAAGACATGGAAAAAGAATCCGTAAGGATTGAAGATATTCCAATAGTGAGAGATTTTCCTGATGTATTTCCTGATGAATTTCCTGGACTACCTCCAGATAGAGAGATCGAGTTTACGATTGATTTGGCTCCTGGAACGGAACCAGTATTGAAAACTCCCTATCGTATGGCTCCAGTAGAGATGAAGGAATTGGCAGCACAGTTGCAAGAACTGTTGGATAAAGGAGTAATTCAGCCGAGTTTATCCCCGTGGGGCGCACCGGTGTTGTTTGTAAAGAAAAAGGATGGAAGTTTGAGGTTGTGCATTGACTATCGTGAATTTAATAAGTTGACGATTAAGAATAAGTACCCTCTACCGCGAATTGATGACTTATTTAATCAACTAAAAGGAGCTTCGTGTTTCTCCAAGATTAATTTAAGATCTGGGTATCATCAATTAAAGATTAAAGCGGAAGATATACCCAAGACAGCATTTCGAACGAGATATGGACACTACGAGTTTTTGGTAATGGCGTTTGGTTTGACGAATGCGCCAGCCGCATTTATGGATCTTATGAACAGAGTGTTCAAGCAATATTTGGATAAGTTTGTTATTGTGTTTATTGACGATATACTGATTTATTCCAAGACGGAAGAAGATCATAAGGAGCATTTGAAAATTTCTTTGGAAATTCTGAGAAAAGAGAGGTTGTACGCTAAGTTTTCAAAGTGTGAATTTTGGCTAAAGGAAGTGTAATTTCTTGGTCACATAGTTAATAAAGAAGGTATCAATGTGGACCCAGCCAATATAGAAGCTGTAATGAATTGGGAAAGACCCAAGACTCCTACGGAAGTCAGAAGTTTTCTGGGATTGGCTGGATACTATAGAAGGTTTGTGCAAGATTTCTCTAAGATTGTTGTTCCATTAACGAAGTTGACAAGGAAGAACGAGAAGTCGTATGGACGGAAAAATGCGAAGAAAGCTTTCAAGAGTTAAAGAAGAGGTTGGTAACCGCCCCAGTATTAGTGTTACCGGATGAAAAAGGAGAATTTGTAATATTTAGTGATGCTTCGTATAAAGGACTTGGATGTGTGCTAATGCAACACGAAAAGGTAATAGCATATTCGTCAAGACAACTCAAGCCGCACGAGCAAAAGTATCCCACGCATGATTTGGAATTGGCAGCAATTGTGTTTGCCCTTAAGATTTGGAGGCATTATTAATACGGGGAAAAGTGCGAGATTTATATAGATCATAAGAGTTTAAAGTATATTTCACTCAAAAGGAGTTGAATATGAGACAAAGAAGATGGTTAGAATTGATCAAAGATTATGATTCTACGATAAACTATCATCCTGGAAAGGCAAATGTGGTAGCAGATGCTCTAAGTCGCAGAGAAAGGTTGAATATCTTAACGTCATCAGAAGATTTGATCAAGGATTTCGAAAAGATGGAAATAGAAGTGCAGACTCCAGAATTTGGAGGTAAAGTTATATATGCGATGTCATTTCAACCCGAAATTTTGGAAAAGATTCGATGTTGTGAAGAGCAAGTGATGAATCGGGAAAAGGATAAGTTATCAGGAGAAGAAATTAAAGCCCAAAAGGATGAGAAAGGGATATATCGTGTTAATTCACGTATTTGGATACCTAATATTGTGGAACTAAAGCACGAGATTTTGCAAGAAGCGCATAACTCGAGATTTTCAATTCACCCTGGAAGCACGAAAATGTACCAGGATTTAAAAGAAAGTTATTGGTGGCCCAACATGAAAAAGGAAATTGCGGAATGGATAAATAAGTGTTATACGTGTCAAAGAGGCAAAGCGGAACATCAAAGGCCAAGTGGATTGATTCAACCACTGGACATACCAGAATGGAAATGGGAACATATTGCGATGGATTTCGTGGTAGGGTTACCTAAAACCAAGTCTAATCATGATGCGATTTGGGTAGTAATCGATCGGTTGACGAAGTCAGCACATTTCTTGCCGATAAATAAAAGGTTTTTGTTGGAAAAGTTGGTCAAATTGTATTTGGATGAGATTGTGATGCATCACGGAGTTCCTGTATTTGTCGTGTCTGATAGAGATCCAAGTTTTAACTCGAGATTTTGAAAACAATTCCATGATCATTTGGGAACTAAGCTAAAAATGAGTACGACATATCATCCGCAGACAGACGAACAAAGTGAAAGGATAATTCAGACAATTGAGGATATGTTGCAAACTTGTGCAATAGACTTCAAAGGAAATTGGGACGATCATTTGCCGTTAATTGAGTTTTCCTACAACAACAGTTATCACGCGAGTATTGGCATGCCGCCTTATGAAGCGTTGTATGGAAGAAAATGTAGGTCCCCTACGTATTGGGACGAGGTTGGCGAGCGTAAATTAATTGGCCCAGAGCTAGTTCAACAAATGAAGGAAAAGGTAGAAATGATTCAGAAAAGATTAGTTACAGCTCAAGATCGACAAACGAAGTATGCAAATCAGGAACGAAAAGATGTGCAGTTCGAATCTGGAGACAAAGTCTTGTTAAAGATATCTCCTTGGAAAGGTTTAACCCGATTCGGAAAGAAAGGGAAGTTGAGTCCTAGGTATATCGGACCATTCGAGGTACTGCGACGAGTTGTGAAGGTGGCATATGAATTAGCGCTACCTCCGCAAATGCAACATCTACACAGTATATTTCATGTATCACTTCTGAAGAAATATAATGCTGATGTGAGCCATGTGATCGAATTGGAACCAGTGGAATTCAACCAGATTTGTCTTATATGGAACAACCAGTTCGAATCTTAGACCAAAAAGAGAGGACACTTAGAAATAAAATTGTGCCTCTAGTTAGAGTGTTGTGGAGAAATCCAATAGTGGAAGAATCAACTTGGGAATTAGAGAGTGAAATGCAAGAAAAGTATCCCCATCTATTTGCTTAGACTAGATTCTGGGGACATAATCCTTTTAAAGAGGGTAGATTGTGACGACTGAGAATTTTGTGACGTAATTAAGTGAATAAAGTGTGATTTATGTGCTGTAAATATGAATTATGTGATTAAGTGTTGATTAATTTCCTTTACTGTATATTAGAATCTAGGAGCGTAATTAGAAGCGTTCCAATTTAAAGAGTCAGCTTAGGAGTTAAGCTATGTTGTCGGGCCGTCAGGAAGAACGGAACCCGTCCTAAAAAGGGGATTAAAGTATTTAAAGTGTGAATTATGTGTTATTATGTGAAATGAAATACTTGAGTAAAGTAATGTGTTCTAGTGCCGTGTCGGTCAATAACGATATTGTGAAGCGTAAATGAATCGCTAAGCGTCGGGCTGTCAGGCTGAACGTGACCCGGTATGCGTAGAAAGGAATAATATTAAAGAAGGAAAATTTTTATGATCATACATGAGTTGTGATGTGCCCATATATGTGCTTGCTTGTCTGTATGCATGATTACGTGATCTGTTAATATTTTTATGGATTTAAGGGAATTATTTGATTTAAATAAGGTTTATTTAACCTTCGCGCATTTTTATAAAATTATCTGAGTAAGATAAAGGCATGAGATTTGTTCTGTTATCTTCAAAATAGTCTTAGAGACTTTCTAAAAATGATGGACGGATTTATTTGATGATCGTTGCATTTTAAATTGATTTTTATGTGATAAAATGCTATATTTAGCACAAACTTGTGAAAATTATATAAAATCAACCGTACGCTCAAAAGTTTATTATGAGTAATGGTTGGAAAGCTAATTTCGAGATCTACGTCTTAAAATTGTCATTCACAATAATTTTCGACTTTCCGAGAGGGATATATTCAATATTCGATTTCTATCTTATTTGAGTAAAAAGAAAGGATAAATCAAACAAAAAGGGAATTAGTTATTTAATAAACTACCCTTGGCTCTAATACAAATATAAACTTACCCCCCTTCTTTCTTCTTTCTTTCCGTGAGCACCCCTCTCTCCCTCTCTTTCTTTCTTCCTCTCTCTCAAACACTCTCTCTCGGCTCTCTCCCCGTCTCTCTTCTCTCTCTTACATACAACACCAAATACTCACCCAAATTCAAAGGTCTTACCATCCATAGCTTCTATTTTCGATATACTACTCAAACACCACTTGCATGTAAGTGTTTATGTAAGTTTCATGGATTCCATCTCTATGGTTGTGTTCAAGGAAATACGATTTCTTGATATATGATCATAAGAGAAGATTCAAGAGATTTTGTGGTTTAAAACTCAAGAGGAGACCCGTTATGGGCACTCTTAAATCCGACCACCACCGGCCAGATCCAAGGAGAGCCGGTGGGATTTTAAGAAAATGATGTGTTAGTTGTACTAATGTGATTTTTGAGCTTTACGCCTTTTAAAAAAATTTTATGTAGCCTTTGCATGTCTTGGTTTCTTGAAGAGTTCAAAAAGGGTTTTGTACTTCCTTTGAAATTTAAGTGTATTGATTGATAAAAGGATTGCTATGATTGTTTTAAAAGTATTTGGACTTGTGTAATTTATTGGATGCTTAAGAAATCAAATTTGAGGGTTGCATGTTGGGGTTTTGGTTCAGCATTTGTACTAATAAAAAAGGGAATTGGATTTTGTGACTTGATCTTAGTGTAAACTAAGCTTAATTAGTGAGAAATATGATTGCATGTTGGTTTAAAAGAAGAACTAGTGATGCATGTCATTGTTTGGTCCTTGAATTGTGATTTATGATTTTAGCCGAATGGAAAATGGGTCTAAAAGAGATTGATTTGATGCTAAGTGAATGCATGCATGTTTAATTAGAAAATTTGATTAGAGCTTGAGTCACTAAGTGATGTTTTGATGTGTAATTCGAAAATTGTGATAAAAATGAGTGTTTAATTTAATTAAGAGATGAACTTGATTTGCATGTGAGCATATATGAATGATTTGGTTCGAATTTTATCAATAAAAAAGGGTGATAGCTTAAATGTTGGATTATGCTAGAACTAAAGTTGCATGGTGTAATTTTTGAGAAATTTGATTGTATATATATATTTATGGTTCAAATTTTTTGTAAATTGAAAGAAAGGAAAATGATTCTTTAAAGGTTTTTGAATGAGTATGTGTTTATACGAACTAAGTGAGTATTTGATTGATTTTGTGATTGGTAATTGCAAGAAGGCCGAATAGGCCATATATACTTAGAATAAAACTTGGTTTTTGATAATCGAAAGAATGATTGGGTGTGTATATGTAAATGTCTATGGATTTGATTGTTTGATTGTAGTATGTGGTTCGAATTAAGGAATAAAAGAAAAAGGGAACTAAGATGATTGATTTTAAAAGCTATAAGTGATAGTTATAATCGTAAAGATTTAGTTGTGTATGAATCGTATACTCGTATGAGTTATAATCATTTGATTTAAAGAATAGTCGAGATTAAAGCAAGTATAAGTTGATTATTGAGTATATAAAGATATAGAGGCTACGAGAAAAGAATGTGTTATGTGCTATGTGCATGTGTGTATATAAGCTATACTCGTATAGTTCGAGTCAAGAGTATAACCGAGCTATCGTATTAAGTGAACGTTTCGGGAACGAGAGTTGAGAACTGATTAAGGGTTTGGTTTTTATTGTAGATTCGGAGCGTGAGGGCATTCAGGCTAGGAAAGGGAAAGGTATACTAGGTGGCAGTAGTTCAACCTTCAGGCTAGTGAATTCAGGCAAGTAACTCTAATTATTTGTGTAAATGGTTATAGAGAGTATATTGTTCATGCCATGTAAAGTATTGAACTGTTAAAATAATGAACCCCTGTTATTGATTTGAGATATCCTATCTTTGATCTTGTAAAACTATTATTGATAAGATTATTGATCCAACCCCCTTTGGTAACTCTTTTTCCTGTTCTACTTATTTGATATACCATGAACTGTTATAAACCCTATAAGTACCTTTACAAACCCCTTGTAATGATTCTACAATCCTAGATCACCATATTCCCTATTGATCCTTGAAACAGTTTTGATTCTTCTAACTTAAGTACCTTGTTATCATTTATTCAAGATCCCTAGAATTGCACCTTCCTAATCTTGATTCATTTCCTTAACTTTGATTTCTTGAAATTGAATCTGAAAATGAATTTTGACTTGAAAGAGTCCGAATGATTTCATATTCTTGGAAATGATAAAATAAATTTAGAAAACCTACTTTTTCCAACTCAAGGTTTTCCAAATGAATTCCTGATGGATTGGATTGGGACGTAAGAGGCTAGTGGGACTAGTCCAGTCATAGTAAGAGGCTAGCGGGGCTAGTCCAGTTTAAGGCTGAAATTATGCCATTTGGTACCTTAAAGACCAGATGGAGGTCGGTACGGGCTGATCACCCGTATTATAATAAAATGAAATATAAAGTGGTTCAATCAAGGGTTCCATATTGTTTATTTTAAAAGGAATTCAAATTTCCTACTCAATAATTGATTCTTTGAAAATGAAAAAGGTTTATATTGCTTTGAAAAGAGTTGATTGTTATATTGTGAAGCTTATAACTCGTGAACCCTGATTTTTATTCTATTGATCATATAATTGATTTCATATAATGAAAAGATTGTCGCTTTCCTTTTTGAAAGTTCTGTTTTGATCCCTTAATGATTTATGATGAATGTCGGCTTTCACCCTGCTTTGAGCCTTGTTCCTTGAAAGCCCCAAAATTTTTCCTTCATAACCCTTTCTTAACCCGAAAGATATAAATCTACCACCTAGATCTGATAAAGTAGAATGCCCTGAGATTGGTAAAGTATATTGTGGATTTTGATATCGTAGAACTGCTTTATAGTTACTTGCTGAATTTTATACTCATATGTTTTTTTAAATCTAACCATGGCAGTTAAGCAAGAAGATGGCCAGGCTTAGGCGCACTGCTCATAAGAGCGTACCCAGTGGTCCCTATCGTGTTGAGGGCTTCCGGTTGCCAGAGCAGGTAGTAAAGTTTTTGAGTGAGCAAGCGCTTAGCCAGAGAGTTGTAAAGATACAATGGGTTATCTGTCGGTTCCAATCCGGGATCGAATATGATTATTAAATTTTATTTTGGGGTTGTAAGTTATAGTGTATGATTGGTAGTTGTAATCTTGTGTCATACTTTATCCTGTTTGATCCTGTTAGTAGCTAATCGGGGTTTATGCTTATTTAATTAGTAAATTAGAGGTGTGTAGGTCCTCATTTCCTAACCCCAAGATTGAGGGCGTCACAACTATCGTCCAATAAGCCTCATTAATTTCTCAATGAAGATTCTGCTGAAAGTTTTGGCCAACAGGTTGAGCCATCTTCTCAAAAATATAATCTCAGCTCACCAGTCTGCAATTATCAAAAACAGATTCATATCTGATATTATTTTAATTACAAATGAGGTGGCTCATGAAATTCTAAGAGGAGAAAGTGCTGGTATTATTTTAAAATTAGATTTCACCAAAGTATTTGATTCAGTTAGCTGGGAATTTATGAAAAAATAATGCAAAGCAGGAACTTTCCATCTCAATGGATTTTCTAGGTACAATCTTTATTATCTTGGGCTAGACCTTCTGTCATAGTTAATGGATCGCCATCATCAGAATTCAGTATGAACCATGGTTTACGTCAAGGCGATCCGATCTTGCCTCTCTTGTTCAACTTAGTGGGCAAAATTCTAAACATATTCATATCAAAAGCCAGCAACTTGGGAAAGGGCGGACCGTGGGGTGGGCTCGGGTTGGCTACAGCCCAGGTCAAGTTTTGGTAGCCCATTGAACATATAAAATGTAATAAAAAAGAGCCCATAAAGAAATAAATTTACAGCCCTGTTACCAAAAAGAGCCCATACTTTTACTCGATCGTGCGATAACTTTGACCAAGTCTTGAGTGTTTTTTAATAACCGGGATAAGTCCCTGACAGCTCAGCACAAATAATTTAATAACTTTGATCTACTATAGTTATTAACTTGAAATTATAAAGGTCTGTTTCGCACTAATTCATGTGAATATAAAATGTTAGAAACATCAAACTTCATTGAGATAATGTCATAAATAAATGTACTAAATTCGAGGGTAAAAAATACATTTTAGCTCGATAAGACTTTAACACCATTTGTGAAAAAATGGTCAAATTTTGAGCATTTTTTAAAAATTGAGTGACATTCCAATACTGAGTTCAAAATAAGTTTAAATATATTAGTCCAAATAAAAAATAAAAATAGTTGTACTAGTCGATACGCTTTATATCACTTGACTTCTCTCACCTTTTTCAGTCAATTTGATCAAATGACTAAAAAAATTCTTTACTAAAGCAGTTCTGGACATTATTCCAACTTACTGGTTAAACCTTTACAAAATTCCAAGCAAGGTGGTAGAGTGTATTGACAAGATCAGAAGAGATTTCATTTGGAAAGGCACCAATTCCTCATAACAAAAGATGCATTTACTAAATTGGAGAAACCATTGCAAAAGTAAGAAGGCGAGAGGACTAAGCATCTCTTCACTAAAGGAAAAGAATATAGCTTTACTAGTCAAATGGTGGTGAATGAATGAAAAGAAGGGTAACAACTTGTGGAATAAAATCATGAGTAGCAAATATGGAGACTGGATTAATTAAAATAACGTTGGGAAATTTTGGTCTCCAATCATGAGTAGCATATTAAATGTTCAAGTGTAACGCCCCCAAATCCGGGGTCAGAGGATTTGGTCGTCACTATGAAACCTCAATCCAAATCAACATGTTTAATCAATAAATAAATGCCAGCGGAATATATTTATCATTTATGACCCCAAACTAATCCAAGATCTTTTAAGGTTACAGTTCTAGAAACAAGAATTCCAAACTTCACCAATAAATTTTTCACTTTCTTTTAACACTCTTTTCAATAAATTCCAACTCAAAACTAAACCCACTAGTATAACTTCGAAATGAAGTATACTAGGCCCAAATAAAATATACATATATAATATAATATAATATAAACAACTTTACACAAAAGAACTTACACTAATTCGCAACCCTAGACCAACCACCTTCCAAAAGCTTCTTCTTTGCTTCCTTGAATTACGTAGTTTAACAACGCAAGCTAATCCTCATTGGAGGTTAAATTTGAAAACAGGAAAGTATGAGTGAAAGAAATGCTCAACAAGTTCATTATAGTGTATATATATGGTCGTTTTGATATAAAACCGATATCTGCATTAGAGCAGAACATTTAAAAATCATAATTGCTGAAACAGAAAATTTATTAAAGAATCGGATAATTGTTTCTCACTGTATTCAAAACTCTTTTTGATATTTTTGAGCGAAGTGCTTCAACAATACTTTGAATCTTGACGAGAATAAAACTCGTAAAACAGTGTTTACGGAAATATCGTAAACAACAATAACAAGAAGCAATGATTATGGATCGAGTCATAAACTTTATTCAAAACCGAACTTTTGAAATTAATACTTATTTTTTTGTCCTATCAAATTAGATATCAATACGAACTTTGATGCTCACGACATCCCATACTGAAGTCAACATCAATCATCTATACTAATACCACCTTTGATATTTAACAACAAACTAAATATCCACATCAAGCAGAAACTGAATCAAAACTGCATTTCACCTTTAATCCAAAACAAAAACAGCTGATAAACCATTTATTTTATGATTATCAAAATAATATCATAATTTAGATTGGAATCCTCGAACGACGGTGTGTTGCCGCCGGTGATCAGCCGCGGAGCAACACCGGTATGCCGAAGCATATCCAACTAAACAAAGGGATACCCAAGGCACATATCGGCCTAACAAGGTGTTATATCCTGTATAACACATAGCTCACACTGGACCGCCGCCACGGCCTCTTACACAACCATCCAATATTAAAAACATTTTATTGAAAGGGGTCATAATACTCGACACCCTTATAAACTTTTATTCCCCCATTTACTTGGGCAGGAATACTCAAAAAACTAACTCATTTTTTTCAAAACCCAAAACATTTATAAATTCATTCATTTGATAAGTAAAATCACTTAGCAATTCTGAACATAGAATAACAGAAGAGTACTTGCATAAACAGAAGTATTTAATTCAGCGATATGTAAAATATTTATCTATTCTAAATTGAGAATAGGGAAAGCAATACTTGCGTAAGAAGATTTAAAATAAATATCACTTGAATAATAAGTGATGGTAGGGATACTTGCCTTTGAGATTTAGTAGTTAGTCACACTCGCAAAGACGCATCTATTCTGACATTCTGTCTCAAAACATCTCTGTCTTTCTTTTCAACACTTTACTGATATGCTGCTCTTGCGATTGCTAGAAGCCAGCTACCCAATACCATTCCATCTTATTCTTTATCCAACGCCTTGTCCTGATCAACTCGAATGATCCGCATCTATAATTAAAAAATATAACTTTAATCGCCTAAACGATAATCACTCGACGAACTACGTGTTAAAACCCTATCATCTACCCATACGATAGCCCACATATAAAGAAGACCTACAAACACAAAATCATTGACCCACTTACAAACGTAATTCACATAACACGTAATCACATAATCCACGTATCACATAATTCGCATCACATATGACTCGGTTCATCAAAAGGTTCAACTCGATACGTTTAAAACGGAAATCGGGTCAAAATATGATTTATCGATCAATAATTGACTCAGAATGATTCGTAAAACAAGCGATCTTTCGAAACAAAAAGGATTTGGGTCTCGAAAGTATTTTTATTGAAAGTGAAATATTTTTCTGAGTCTAGAGGCGTTCGTTTCGTAATAAACGGACGAACGGTCTATTTATTATGAATAAAATAAGAATAATTCAATTAATAATAATATTAATTAAATATTCAATACCTTTATATAATTTTTAAAACCTAAAATAATTTTTAGAATATTATTTGGCTCAATTATAAATAATTACACTTCCTTCAACTATTTATAAATAAAATTAATTGATTAAATGAGTTAATCAATTAATTAAATGAATAAATAATTAATCAAAACAAATTATAAATAATTGAATCAAATTATGATTTTTGAAAATAATAAAAGATAATAATTTGAAATTAAAATAAATAATTTACAAAAAAAAATTCGAAATAGGGTCTTTGTAAAACGGACTTTTTCCGGGGTCATACCCCTCAAAATCAATCTCAAACCAACACAATCCAACTGTACTCTAATAAAATCAATAAATTTAAAACACACAATAATTCATATTTGCACGTATAAACACGCCAGAAATGAAAAATACGGCCAAAAGCGACTTCTACAAAAACTTCTAAAAATTATTAAGTAAATATATAAATACTAATATGCTATAATATACACAAGTACGAATGCGGAATTTCAGAATCGTTACCCAAAATAAATTCTGATCACCCCGAAGAGAATATCTGATGTCCGGAAAATATCTCAAGAAAAATCCGAAATTAATAGCGATAGATATATACACACTGAGATGCCATGTGGAGTAATCACCGCCTCCAAACTCTTTTTCTACGCCCCGAAAATAAATTAAAGCGGAGAATATGCTCCACAAATTTTCTTCTCAAAACCTCACAATATATATACCTATGCGTAGGTATCGAAGCGCTGATCGTTTATATATATAACAATTGAAATTTGGATGTACGGTTTGTAAGATATAAATTTTTGAAAATTAAAAATATAAAAATTATACGAAAGAGAAGGGAGCAGAGATATAAGTGGAAAAGAGGGGGTGTTGTTGCGTGGAGGTGAGGGAGGGGGTAACTGCAGAATAAAGAAATAAAGATAAGGGGGATAGAGAGAATCAGGAGAGAGAGTAAAGAGAGGGGCAGAAAAAAGGGGCGGGGAGGAAAACTGGGAAAGGAATAAGGGGGTGGGGAGATAGACACAGCTATACACTCATCTGCTGTGTTTTTATTTTTATTTTTTTTAACAGAGAAACATGTACGCATACTGAGCATCTGCAACATTCGGGTGAGAAAAGGAAAGCACGACACGTATAAAAAAAATTAACACGTACCCCCTGCAATCTAGTTTCTACTCCGCGCATCGCTATTTAACGAACCAGATTGCGGGCGAATAAAACCGGAAAAATTACTAAAATAGTTTTAAACTTCCCGGAATATTTTAAAACTAATAAAATAAAATTTTCATAATTTTTAAAGTAATTTTGACTTGCGCGCTATACCCGCATTTTACAATTAATGAACTGAGCTGCACTTGAAACAAATTCAGAAAATCACGAAAATAGTCTTAAAATGTTACAAATATCCCGAAGTTTATAAAAACATAAATTTCGTAATTTTAAAACAATTTTTGAAATACAATTTATACCCGCTTTTAGCAATTAAACGATTCAACGCGCAGGTAAAATTAATCCCAAAAATTCCCAAAATAGTTTTAAAATTCTCAGAATATTCCAAACTTAAAAAAATATGAGTTTCGTAATTTTTGAAGAATTTTGGAATTAAATACGGATTTTACAAATAAATAAAATCAGAAAATCATACAGGGCTAAATAATTGATGAAATATTTATTTCTAAATTTTATAAAATCCCAAAAATAATTATTGTAATTATAAAGTCATAAAAATAATTTTAAAGATAATTTAAATATTTATTAAATTAAATTTTTAATAAAATCACTTTTAAAGACAAAAACAAAACGATAAGACTCAGTAATTAATAATACAAATAATCCTCAATCACTATTGAGTCCCACACAATTAATATTACATACAACACATAGCAGACAAAATATCCATCCAATCCCTAATATTACTAAATGAACTCAATTTACCGATATCAATAAAATGATCGGTTTTCAAATAAACTTTTGAAAATAATACATTTAAGTAAATATTTTTAGAAATTAACAAGGATCGATATAACACTTAACAATTAGCACATTACCATTTAATAACACTAACTCGTCAAACAAGAATAAATATCCACCATTTTATTCCTTCCTAATCAGAAAATCACCTAACATATTCAAATAATTATAATAATAGTTTTGAAAAATATGGGATATCATATCAGGACCATCGCAGTCTCAAGTTATTTTCTAACCAAGACTTCAAATGGAGCATGGGAAGTGGTTGGAATATTAGATTTTGAATGGATCAATAGTTGGATGGAGGAATGTTAAAAGATAAGTTCTCAAGGCTATTTGATTTGTGTCTACACAAAGATTCCACGGTACATAAAATGATAGAAGATTGGTACAAGTACAGGGACAACAATCTTAGAATATGGAGAAGATCTTTAAGGGAGTGTGAACTTGAACCAGAAGAGCTGCTGGAAAATATAATCCTTAACATTAATTTGAAAATTATTGAAGACAAGATCAGCTAGAAGTTAAATGGAGGATGTTATGGCACAACAGCTGGTTACAAGATTTTGATGGGAGAAACGGATGAAACCAGCAGCCCTTGGAACTGGATCTGGTGGAGCAAGGCGCCTCCAAAGGTAAAAATATTTTTATGGAAAGTTTCTCATCACGTGATCCCATCTAAATCTTTTTTAAGTAGGAGAGGAATGAATAATGTTACAACTTGTTCATGGTGTGATCATGAAATGGAAGACCTTGATCATGTTTTTTGGGATTGCCATGTTGTCGCAGCATAATGTAGTTTATTTTCTTCTTGGCTCAATCTGCTAGATTTTAGGAGAAATTTCAATCAGTTTGATTTATCATTTTTAGCTAATCTAAAGGTAGGAAAAATCGACAATAAATATTGACATATCTTTTTAGCAGCCAACCTCTAGGTCATTTGGCTAATAAAAAACTCTTGTATGTTTCAAGGTCTGAGGAAAACTACACCAGAAAGAGAATATTTACTAAAATTTGTATCTTATAACTGGATCGAGGTAAGAGATTGGTTCCCTTCTTTGCCATCATTCACAGAGAATATTTGAGTTCTAAATCCTTTGGGCTTTATTTTTATGGAAAGTTTCTCATCACTTGATCCCATCTAAATCTTTTTTAAGTAGGAGATGAATGAATATTTTTACAACTTGTTCATGGTATGATCATGGAATGGAAGACCTTAATCATGTTTTTTGGGGTTGCCATGTTGCCGCAACATTGTGTAGTTTATTTTCTTCTTGGCTCAATCTGCTAGATTTTAGGAGAAATTTCAATCAATTTGATTTATCACTTTTAACTAATCTAAAGGTGGGAGAAATCGACAATAAATATTGACATATCTTTTTAGCAGCCAACCTCTGGGTCATTTGACTAATAAAAAACTCTTGTACGTTTCAAGGTCTGAGGAAAACTACACCAGAAAGAGAATATTTACTAAAATTCGTATCTTATAACTGGATCGAGGTAAGAGATTGGTTCCCTTCTTTGCCATCATTCACAGAGAATATTTGGGTTCTAAATCCTTTGGGCTTTATTAAAATGTAAATCATCAATTGAAAAGATTGATTGTTAAATGTGCTTGCATCTAGATTTGATATGATTTATTTTATAGATGGTTCTTGGGTCATACACAACAACAAGTCTTGCAAGGCAGGAATTGGTGGGGTTATTTTTAATAATTCGAAGGAAGTTATCAGTTTCTTTTCTAGTCCAGTAATTGTTAATTCTCCGTTTGAAGCAGAGGCAAATGCGGGTGATTTTTTATTAAATTAAATTATCAAATCCAATTTTGTAAGAAGCAGGATAGCGATTTGTACAGACTCATACTGGACTCAAGAAGAGCTCAACAACAAGATCCGCTCATATAATTCCAGTGTTGTATAGCATATTATTCAATATGATAGAGACATAAATTATGAGGTTGATTATCTAGCAAAAAAGGAAGCACATATTTTAAATGCAGTAGTGGAATGGAGATAAAGTATATTTGGAAGGGAAAAAGATAATGATTAGTATCCTAATCTTATCTTTATGTTTCCTATGCTACTCCCAAATATATCACCCCAACTTTTTTCTATTCCATCATTATTAGGCAACTATTAACGCTTTTCTTGATCTCCTCAAATTACTACTGTAGCAATATATTGTCTGGGAGTATTATATTTTCCAGAAAAGTGCAATCATGAAGAAGCTCAACAAACTCATGCATACTTTTCTTTAGGTATATATAAGAGCAACCCATATCAGAGAGGGTACTCCATTCTTACATTTGTGCTATCTAGTCTAGTAAGATCAACAGTATTTTTAGTTTGTTTTAGTCCAGTTAGGCTTTTGGTCTTAGATTTTTATTAGTGCTCTATGTATCAGATGATAAGAGCTTACGCCTTCTCTGTACTTTGTTATCTATTAATGCAATATTCTAGCCGTTCAAAAAATACACATAATATGTGGGTGTCATAAATAAAGATAATTTATATAACTTTAAAAATAATTACTGGAATATTTATAAAGTTATTTCAAATAATTGAATTTAAGATATTCCTAAAACCGTTGATGACCGTGCGAAATATACACAGAGTACGCATATAAGGGATGCGTATTCGATTTTTTAAACGTTAACAAAAAATACGCATGCAAGCATGCGTATTCATTTTATCTTTTTAGTAAATACATATTCACCAATGCATATTCCATTAAAATAATGAATTAAATATGCATGTCTTGCATGCGGTTTCTTTGTTATTTAAAAAAATGATTGCATATTACCCGGATGCATTTTTTGTGGATAATTATTAAGTATTCGTGTATTAATTTGGAGTTGAGTTCAATACTCTTAAATTTCAATAAATTTTATTTAATAATAAAGAATTTAAAGTTTAAAGTTTAACAACATAGAGAAATATACATATTAAAATTATATTTTAAAATATAATTAATTTAATTTATTTTGTAAAGGTTGCTTTAACGATGTGGAAAATTTTAAGTTTTTTGAGTTAAAATTTTGCTTAAAGTACTCAAAATTTAAAGAATGAATTCTAGAAATTTAGCTCACAAATAACAACCCGCTAGATATATAAACTCTTATTATATTTGTAATATTTTTTGCTTGTTTTGTCATGTGTGAGCTTTTCTAAAATGTTTGTATAAAATTAAAAGTAGTCTAAGAATATTATATTTTATAGTTTTCAGAATGAGCTTATATTAATTATACACTACTGTTGGAATATGTTGTGAACTTGATGATTTCATTAATAAAACACTTTAGTAGATTCAATTTAGTGAAAAATGTAGCACTCGACGGATAATCAGATATTGTCCCGAAGGATGACTCAATATAGTCCCGACGGATGATGATTTGACATCTATCGAGTGAGGAGCTTATGTAACAATAAGTCATGTAGCACATTTCTGCAAATACCTTTGTATAAACTCTGTGGTAGCATATAAGTCATGTTGACTTCAACTAGATATGCAGAAAAAGGTTGATTAATTATAAATATAAGATGTCTTGTAATTCTGCATAAGTGAAATGAAGTCAAGTGACAAATAGATACCCGACGGATGATCAACAAAGCTACCGACAGATGATCAACAAAGCTCCCGACGGATGATCAACAAGGCAACCCGACGGATAATAATCATGTACCCGATGGATGATCAATTCAAACATCTGTTGACAGTGACAACACAATCATATGCGTCGAGTGTTTGCAAAAGGAATGTGGCAGCCTATTCAGCTGGGTTTTTGAGAACAAAGAAGCATTGCCATTTCCATGCTATTATGAAGATATTCAAAGATGCTGGAATAGAGTAGTGAAGAAACATGGTATTAGACTTGATAGGTTTTGTTTTATTATCTTATCTTATTACTATGTAATCTTGGTAATATATAAACCAAGAGTAACAAGTAGAACAACAACAAGACTAAGCAAATAAATTCTCAGAGAAACAACTGTAAGCTGAATCCTGTAGCATTTCTCTATAAGTTTAGTTGTTCATATTTGTAAGTAGTTGTGAGCTATTCAAGCTTCACAGGGTTCTCTTGATATATATATATATATTTATATATAAATATATCTGGTGGATACATTCAAATCCACCAGAAAGTTTTAAAGACTTGTGTTTTTATTACTTGTGTTTTGATTTATCTAACTTTTCATTCCGCACCTTGCAAATCAAACACTTATATATTATTAAGATAGAACCACTTTTAATTAATTTGAAAAAGTAGCCAGAATTACATTCAACCCCCCTTCTGTAATTCTTGTTGTATTGTTAGGGAATAACAATTAGTATCAGAGCAAGCTCTTGAAGCACAAAGAGTTTAAAGATCACAACAAACAGCAAGATGAACAAGAAGGATGTTGGAGTCAAGATTCCTTTTCTGGACAAAGATAACTACCATCACTGGAAGGTAAAAATGCATCTTCACTTACTTTCTCAAGATGAGGCCTATGTGGATTGCATAGAGAGAGGTCCTCATGTACCAATGAGAGCTGCAACTGGAAATGAGCCATCTGTTCCCAAGCCAAGGCAGGAATGGTCAGATCCTGATATTGAACAAGTCAGGAAAGACAAGAAGGCCATGAATATCTTATTCAATGGAGTTGATGGTGACATGTTTGACAACATCATCAATTGCAAGACAGCCAAGGAGGTTTGGAAGACCATTCAAATAATTTGTGATGGCACTGAACAAGTTAGAGAAAATAAGATGCAGTTACTAATCCAGCAATATGAGCATCTCCACTATGAAGAAGGTGAAACTCTCACTGATATCTTTAGTAGATTTCAAAAGCTACTAAATGCTCTAAAGCTGTATGGAAGAGTCTATCAAACCAAAGACTCTAACCTCAAATTCTTGAGATCCTTTCCAAAAGAATGGAAACTAATGACAGTCTCCTTGAGAAATTCACAAGAATACAAGGAGTTTACACTAGAGAGACTGTATGGAATTCTAAAGACTTATGAGATTGAAATAGAGCAAGATGAAAGAATGGAGAAAGGGAGAAAGAAAAGAGGGTCCATTGTACTGGTTGCTGAGTTAAAGAAAGAGAAGGAGATGAAGATAGAAGTTGTTGAGTCTACTTCAAAGGTCTGTGAAAACAAGGGCAACGGGCTGGTAGCAGAAAATGAAGATTCCTTGAGCCAAGATGATATGAATGATATTGATGAACATCTAGCATTTCTTTCCAGAAGATTTTTCAAGCTCAAGTTCAAGAAGAACTTTGGAGCAGCTAAGCCAAATAGAAACATGGTGGATAAATCAAAATTCAAGTGTTTCAAATGTGGCTTGGCAGGGCACTTTGCCAGTGAGTGTAGAAAGTCAGATTTCAGCAAGAAGAAGTTTGATCTTGTGGATTATAAACAGATGTATTTTGAGCTGCTCAAACAAAGGGAAAGGGCTTTTATTACACAAGAAAATGACTGGGCAACAGATGGTCTCGATGAAGAAGAAGGTGTCAGCTATGTCAATCTAGCCCTAATGGCCAAGTCTGACGAAACAGAGACAAGTTCTTCAAGTAATTAGGTAATCACCACTAACCTTGCACATTTATCTAAAGCTAAGTGTAATGATGCAATAAATGACATGTCAACAGAATTATATCATTTGCGTGTTACACTTAAGTCCCTCACTAAGGAAAATGCTAAAATCAAAGAAAACAATTTGTTTTTAAGTGAGAGAAATAATGTGCTAGAGTCTCAGTTTATTGAATCTGAAAAATTGACAATATAATGTAAGATTGCTAAGGAGGAATTAACTGAATCCTTGAAGAAAGAAGAAATTTTGAAGAAGCAGCTTGATCGTGAAGAGGAGGTGATTAAGGCATGGAAATCATCTAGAGATGTCCATGTTCAAATCACCAAAGTTCAAGGTATTGAGTCTTTCTGTGATGCAGCCTGGATAAAGAGTAAAGAGAAGCTAGAATCCAATTTGGTTGAAGGATTGCTAACAGATGTAGACTCGACGGATGATGAGAGTCATCCGTCGGATAATCAAAAAGGTTATCCGTCCAGTGACATAAATCCTCATCCGTCGGCTGTGAGCAAACCTGTGAGTAAAGCCAAACTTGCCAAGTTAAATGAAAAATATGGATCAGTTTCCAAAAACTTCATTTCAGGAGAATCTAGTCAAGTGAAGAAGGAGAAGAAAGTGAATGTTGGTCATCTGTCCATAAAGCAATTGAATGACAGACTAGAAAATATTAAGGTTAAAACAGAGGCTAAAAAGAAAAACAATAGAAATGGAAAAGTAGGGATTAACAAACATAACAACTACACACCTGATAAGTATGCTCCTAGAAAAATCTATGTTAAGTGTGGTAGTGTTAATCATCTGTCTGTTAATTATAAACTTGCCATGCCTACTTCCATGACTATACCACCTTCTTTTCCCAACATGAGTGCTATGCCTTCTATGCCTTGTCTACACAGAATATGAATGCACAATTTGCTAATATGCCATTTGCACCTAATCCTTATTATGCTACATTTAATATGCCTCAAATGTCATTTAGCATACCCTACTGGAATAACATGTTTGCAAATAGCATGCCATTTCCTATTAATCAAAATGTGCATGATTATTATATTTTAATGAATGGTTTCAAAGGTCCAACTCAGATGACTAAGGATGAATCTGATATCCCCAAGTCAAATGAAATCAAACCTAAGAAACAAAAGAAGAAAGCTAACAAGGCAGGACCCAAGGAAACTTGGGTACCAAAATCAACTTGATTTGATTTTAATGTGTGCAGGGAAACAGAAAGAATCTGTGGTACTTGGATAGTGGTTGTTCAAGACATATGACTGGAGATTCTACCTTGCTCACAGAGTTCAAGGAAAGAGTTGGCCCAAGTATTACTTTTGGAGATGATAGTAAGGGTTATACTGTGGGATATGGCTTAATTTTAAAAGACAATGTTATTATTGAGGAGGTTGCCTTAGTGGATGGTCTCAAGCATAATTTGTTGAGTATCAGCCAACTTTGTGATAAAGGCAATTCAGTAACCTTCACTAAAGAAGCATGTGTTGTGACAAACAAGAGGAACAACAAAGTGGTTCTCACTGGAGTGAGAAAAGGAAATGTGTACTTAGCTGACTTCAACTCATCAAATACAAAATCTGTTACTTGTCTTCTCAGTAAAGCAAGTCAAGATGAAAGTTGGTTATGGCATAAGAAGCTATCCCATCTAAACTTCAAGACCATGATTGAGCTTGTAAAGAAAGAACTGGTTAGAGGTATTCCTCAAGTGGAGTTTTCTAAGGATGGACTGTGTGATGCTTTCCAAAAGGGAAAGCAGATCAAAGTATCATTCAGAAAGAAGCTTGATTCAATAATTGAATAACCTTTGCAACTGCTACACATGGATTTGTTTGGACCAGTCAATGTGATGTCCATCTTAAAGAAAAGATTTTGCCTAGTAATTGTAGATGATTTCTCAAAGTTCTCTTGGACATATTTCCTAAAGTCTAAAGATGAGGCTAGTGAAATCATCATCAATCATATAAGGCAAGTCAACAATCATCCTGATTTCAAAGTTAGAAGAATCAGGAGTGACAATGGAACTGAGTTCAAGAATTCTGTTATGAGAGTATTTTGTGAAGCGAATGGGATTATGCATGAGTTTTCAGCAGCAAGAACTCCACAATAAAATGGAGTAGTAGAAAGAAAGAATTGATCACTTATTGAAGCTGCAAGGACAATGCTTGAAGAATCAAAGTTACCAACATATTTCTGGGCTGAAGCTGTAAATACTGCCTGCTACACTCAGAATATTTCTTTGATTAATCAGGCAAAATGCATGACTCCCTACCAATTGTTCAAGAAAAAGAAGCCAACTCTAAATTTTCTTCATGTCTTTGGCTGCAAATGTTATATCTTGAGAAATCAAACTGATCAAAATGGGAAGTTTGATGCTAAAGCAGATGAAGGAATTTTTGTTGGATATGCTGTTGGTAAAGCATACAAAGTCTACAATCTGAGAACCAACATTGTTATGGAACCAATACTTGTTGTGTTTGATGATAAAAAGATTGAAGGATAGCAAGATGGAGATTATTATGAGAGCCTCAAATTTGACAATATGGAGATGGTTAGTGATGACAGTGATGGTGAAAGTGATCAAGAAACTACAACTAAGGATAGTGCAGACAAATCTACCACCAATGAAGCTAATAACTCAACATCCATCAAGTTACAAAATGCTTCATCCGTCGGTAGACAATCTGTATCATCCATCGGGAGACAATCAGCTTCATCCGTCGGAACTCAAAATTCACTATCCGTCGGGTCATCAAAAGAAGCTGAAAGTCAGAATAGATCACTTACAGAAAGTCCCTCTTTTTCAAATCATAGATTTACAAACTCAGGGCGAGTTTCCAATAATTAAAACTCAATCACACATCAAGACAACAATGAGGCCTCTTCATCTAGAGCTAATCTACCTCAACAAAGAAAATGGACAAAGGATTACCCCTTGAGTTCATCATTGGTGATGTATCTTCTAGAGTTCAAACAAGGAGAGTAACTCAAGAAGAATGTCTATATAGCAGTTTCCTATCCAAGGAAGAACCAAAGAAGGTAGGAGAAGCCTTGTTGGATCCTAATTGGATTTTAGCTATGCAGGAGGAGCTAAACCAATTTGAAAGGAACAATTTCTGGAAGCTGGTACCCAAGTCTAAAGGAAAGAATCCAATAGACACCAAATGGGTATTCAGAAACAAGATGGATGTAAATGGCATAGTAGTCAGGAACAAAGCTAGATTGGTTGCTAAAGGCTATTGTCAACAAGAAGGAATAGATTTTTGATGAAACCTTTGCTCCTGTTGCAAGACTTGAAGCCGTCAGAATTTTCTTAGCCTATGCAGCCCATGCCAATTTCAAGGTCTATCAAATGGATGTCAAGAGTGCTTTTCTAAATGGAGATTTGGAGGAGGAAGTCTATGTAAGTCAGCCTCCTAGTTTTAAAGATCCAAATCTACCTGATCATGTATACTATCTTTTGAAAGCACTCTATGGATTGAAGCAAGCACCTATAGCCTGGTATGACACTTTGTCAAAGTTTCTTTTAGAGAATCACTTCACTAGAGGTACTGTAGACAAAACTTTATTCTTTAGAATTGTTAATGGCTCTAGCATACTTGTTCAAATTTATGTATATGACATTATTTTTGGCTCTATAGATGAAAAACTTTGCAAAAAGTTTGCCAAATTGATGCAAAGTAAGTATGAAATGAGCATGATGGGAGAAATAACTTATTTTCTTGGTTTGCATGTTAAGCAAGTTAGTGATGGAATATTCATTAGTCAAACTAAATAAATTTATGATCTTTTAAAGAAGTTTGAACTAATGGATTGCACATCTGCAAAAACTCCAATGGCCACTGCAACTAAACTTGAATTAAACACTACTGAAAAGTCTATGGATATTTCAAGGTACAGAGGCATGGTTGGCTCACTTCTATACTTTGCAGCTAGTAGGCCAGATATAATGTTTGCTATATGTCTTTGTGCTAGATTTGAGGCTGTTCCTAGAGAATCTCACCTAATTGCTATTAAGAGAATTTTCAGATATCTCAAAGGTACACCAAAACTTGGCATTTGGTACCCTAAAGATTCTGGTTTTGATCTAACTGGTTATTCAGATGTAGATTATGCAGGTTGTAGAATTGATAGAAAAAGTACAACAGGAACCTGCCAATTTCTAGGAAATAAGCTTGTGTACTGGTTCAGTAAAAAGTAAAATTCAGTTTTTACCTCTACAGCAGAAGATGAATATATTGCTGCTGGCAGTTACTGTACACAGATTTTGTGGATGAAAAACCAATTGCTAGACTATGGTTTGCAAGTGGAAAGAATTCCCATTATCTGTGATAACACAAGTGCAATTTCCATCACTGAGAATCCTGTACAGCATTCAAGAACAAAGCACATAGACATCAAGTACCACTTCATAAGGGAACATGTAATGAATGGTACTGTGGAACTACATTTTGTTCCAAGTGAAAAATAGCTTGCATATATATTTACCAAGCCACTGGATGAATCCACCTTTACAAGTTTGGTAAGTGAGTTAGGTATGCTTAATTACTCTTGAATCTTTTCAGATATTTTGCAAGTTGTAATGCAGCCAGAAATTTAATTAATTTTTCAGTCTTGGATGATCATTATCCATCGAGTTTGATCATCCGTCGATATTTAATTTGTCAATAAAATCAATTATTTTTCTGGAATATTTTATATCTCGACGGATAACTGATTTATCCTCATCCATCGAATTGTCTCATTCTTAGCCGTTGATTTTCTGAACATTATCGATCGAGTATTCTTACAGTTTGTAAGCATAACACGACGGACAAGTAATGGAATTTTTACAGTTTATTTGTTTTAAATGGCTATTTTGGGCAATTTTTATTGATCACTTTATTTTACTTTATTACTTTTGACAGTTATTTTTGAGATAGTATAAAAGCAAAATTCATTTCCATGTCTTTTCTTTTATCATTCTCAATTCATCTGCTCTAACTTCTTTCTGTCTCAAAAGCAATTACCTTCTTTCTCTCTATAATTTTTACTCTCTAACAATGGCACCGGTCATCAAAATCATGTCTCAAACCGGCTTTATCTATGAGAAGAACAACTTCACGGCTCTAGTGAACAAGGGGATTCAACAGTCTGGCGACTACCATAAAATGATGGATTTTGTGCAAGGCTGTAAGCTCAAATATGCCATGTGGGAGTCTCCCACTATCTACTGTGAGGTTGTGGAGGAAATATGGACGACTATAGTGTATAACTCAACTGACAAGACCATCACTTTCACTATTAAAGGTAAGGAATTCTGTGTTAATAGTGACATTGTTAAAGCATGCTTTAAAATTCCTGATAATATTGTCACTACTCCACACACAGACACTGATATTGTTAACATGTTAAACTCCATGGGTCATGCACTCACCATCTCTAAATTAAGTGAAATTAGGAGATTGGGTCTTAGGAAAGAATGGAGTTATCTGTGTGATGTAGTCACTAAAGTATTTTCCGGTAAAATTAGTAATTTTTATTCTGTTAATATCTCCATGCTCAACATGCTTTACATGCCAGTAACTGATAAATACTTTAATTTTAGTGATATTGTCTTGTTTGAGTTGGGGTTTAAGTTAGGGGAGCTTAAAAAGAGGGGTAAGAATGTTTATTATGATAGATTTTTAATGATGCTTGCTAACCACCTCTCTGAGGATATTGTGCTTGAGAACCCAACCAACAAATTAGATTGTTGGGTTTAAGAAAGGAGAATTATTGCAGATCTCAATAGAGCAGATCATCACAAAGAGGTGCCACTCTTCTACTTTCCTGTAATGGAGGCATCTCAGGTAAGTGAGGTAATTTCAACTGTCTCTACTCTTCCAACCTCAACCATTTCTTTGCCTTCTAGTGTAGCAGTGACATCTGTGTCAATGACCAGACAGATGCCTACCCAAGCTACCAAAACCAAAGTTTCAAAACCAAAGACAAAGAAAGCCCCCTCTGGTATCTCTCAAAAGATGCCAGTTGTAAAATCCACTAAACACAAAGAGGTGAGTGTGAAGGTGGGAAAGAAAGGTGAGGGACAGGGTGAAAATCAAAGAAGCCCTAAGGATAAGGATGGTGAGCATAGTGTACCCAAACCAAGCCACACCACAGTTTCCCAACAAACTGTGGCTGTTAATAAGGATAAAAGCTCAATTCTAGTTTCATCCTCCCAAAAGGATGTAACTATTGAAACAAGCTCTCAACCAGGAGCACAGAACAAAAGGGGTAGGGACACAAGTTCACCACAAACCTACATAAGAAAGAAGAAATCTAAAACCCTTGGGGATGCACAGGGTACACACACAGTGCAAACTGGAGCTAAAGACCCAGTCATTGCACCATCTCAAAGTTAAATTGACGTGGCTCCAACAAATGTGGAGTCACAGCCAAAATCTGTACAAATTCAAACACCTCAAACACCAAATTATCCCACACAATCTTTGGATGTTGACATGATTCAAACATCACAACCATATTCTCCATCTTTAACTCTGTTGGAGAAGCCAAAAATCCATGCGAGTGAGCATCATCTTCTAGATGATTTGTTGGCTCACTTGCCATTTCTTTCTGAGACTTTTGAGATATCTGTGCCAAAACTTTCATCAATCTGCACAGAGTCCATAATAGTTTCCACTCCAAACTCATTCATTTCTACTCACTCGATGGTTATTGTTCATCCGTCGAGTAGTGATTGTATCCCGATGGATGTGCCTAACAGCAGTCATCCGTTGGATAGTTAAATTACTATCCCGATGAATATTTCTCATCCATCGGAGGTCTCTGCACAACTCCAAAGTTCAACTATAGTCACAAGTACAGATGACTTAGTAATTATGCAATCACTATTAGGATTGAGGGAAGGTAGTGACATGAGTGAGAGTCTGGGTTGCTCCCAGGAAAAAGGAGAGAAAAAGAGTGATCCAATGCAGTCCATTTCTTTAGGACTGGAAAAAGTGAGTGTGGGGAGTCCTACCTTAGATGGTGAAGGTGAGGGTGTGAGGGTGGGGAGCCAAGGTGAGACCTTGATGCAAAAAAAGAGAGAAAATGAGAGAAATGCAGGTACTGGAAACATAAGGGTGGATGTCATTGTAAGTGAGTTAATGAATGTCCAGGATGCAGACAGGGAGAGACTATCTCAGCAAACTCAAGCTGTTATAGATTCCACCTCCTTAGATGCTGAGACATTTACTCACCCTAATCCAGCCTAACAACTTCTAGCTGGACAGGGCAATGACAATGCAGAAAGGATGCTAAACTTGATGCACACCACAGAGTCCATGCAAAGAGCTAAGGATGCCATCACAGCTTTGCCTTCAACAGCTGGTGATATTGATTATGAGACTGGCGGTTCAGAAGAATTCTTTGGAGGTAAGGGTGGAGATAGTGAAGAAGAGCCATTGGATATAGGGGGGGGGGAATAGCCCTAGTTCAAGATGATGCATGCCATCTTGGGCATTTTCAAAGCAATGTGATGAACACTACTTCAAGATAAACCTGATTCGACTTATAAATCAGACAAATTCTGCTCTTCAAACCACCACAAATGCCAGCACCAAAAAGCTCCTTCAAGCACATCTTGCTTCTCTGCAACTATAACAAATCCAAGGTCTTCAATATGCTCAAGATGTCAACACTATCAAAGGTGATATTGGTCAGATGAAAAAGGACATTTCTGACAGGATGGACCCTAAACTTCCAGAAGCTATAATGCTTGACATTAAGAGACAACTCAAGAAAAATTCTGATCTTACCACAAAGATAGATGCCTTGGATACAAGAATGACAGCAATGGAAGCATCTCTTACAGCAATCCATCTACACCAAGCTCAACAATAGACTTGCTTCAGAAACTGGTGGCTGCACTAACCTCCTCCTCTACTCAGCTTGATGATAACAAAAAGGGGGAGAAAGAGAGCTCTAGGAGTGAGGGGGAGCAAAAAGTGCTCAACATTAAAGTGAGTAAAGCAATTGTGCCAACAATTGCTTTCACAAAGCCACCAGTCAAAGATAGCATTGATCTAATTAATGAAGCAGCAACCACTTTGAGAGCAGCTGAGATGAAGCAGTTTAGTCCAATAAACTGGGAGAAAATTGATGAGGATATTCAAAAGAAGTTTGGTATAGCAAAGAAGCCAAAAAAATCAGCCATTTATCACTCTCAAGTCAGGCAAATTTTTGTGAATGAAATGAGCATGAATTATCTGGAAAGAGGTCAGACATCCTGCATCAAATCTCCAAAGGCAGATCTAATCATGAAGACAAAGGTGAACTACCCAAAATCTTCACTAAAGAATCCTTTGGACACAGTGTATGAGACACCAAAGTCTGATGAGAAGAAGTTGTTGGCCAGATCTATAGCATTCCACAAGGATCCTGCATATTCAGTTCTAAAAAGAAGAATTACCAAGATTTTCAGGAATGGTAAGGAAATTTGTGTGGTGGCAGGACACCCTCATTTTGTTGAAGCAAAAAGGGAAGAAAAGGCAAGATTGAAGCAAGAAAAGAAGTAAGCTGCTATAGATGCTAATAAGCTCAAACAAAAGAAGGAGCAAACTTCTATCTTGGCCAAGTTACAAGCTGTGAAGCCCACACAACAAATTTATGCACAACCATCTGTAATTGCTGAATTTCAGGATCAAGTAGTGCAAAATGAACCCCCACAGACAAAGAAGCCAAGGTACAAGCAAATAATCAAGAGAAAATTGGATTTCAGTGATGAGGAGATGGAAGAATACTTTCCCAAAAAGTCTACTTCTACAACAACTCAAACATCCATGCATTCTGTGGCACATGGAGAATTCAAGATAGATCCATCCAAGAATTTCCATGGTGAACCTATCATTCCAAAGGATGAGCCAATAGACTGGGATAGTCTACCAATTCCTGAACTCAATCTACCTCATTTCATGACGCCAAAGAAGATAAAGACCAGGCAGTCAAGAAAGTGAAGCCCTCAACTCTCAGATCCAAATCCCTAACCAAAGCTCAAACCAAGGTCAACAAGGGAGATATCATGTACATCTGTGACATCAAGGAATTCTCTGATCTAAACCTCTATCTGGATGAACTGGAAGAAGTTAGAGGGATTGATGCTTACATGAATCTACCTGAAAGGTTAGTATTCAAGTACAAGGGAGGAAAAGAGATACAATGGCCACTTCACAGGATTCTTCTAGAGAGCCAATCTATACTGATACAAGTTTACTCATCCTTCAAAAAGAACTTTGGATTCAATGTGACATCTAGAAGATTAGTTCTAAAAAAGATTGAAGAACTGAGGAGTATTAGAGCCAAAGATGCACTCCCAAAGACTTTAACTATTCCTTACACAGGAAATAGAGTGCATCTAAGGCCCTACTGGCTAATGGAATTTATGGATGATAAGGGAGTTAGAAGATTCTTTAGATTAGAAGATTCTTCATATTAGAAGACCAGTTGAGCATCTCTAACAATGAGACTCTTCTGGAAATGCAAGGAATGCTAGATCTCTCAGAATCTGATGAACTTGAATTCCACAGACAGCTCCAAAATCAGATTGAAGAAAACAACAAGAAGCTTGGGAAGAAATCCAGACAATCAAGGAAATAGATCAATCTGCTCAGACTAGAGGGGTACCTTGAAAATGATTGCGAGCAAATCTTTGTACACTTTGTCTTGTAAATTTTTCAATAACTAATGCAGCACTTTTCAGTTTTATCTACTACTTTTTAAATATGTATTCTTAGAGTGTTTTGTTATCATCAAGTTTTTTCTTAATTTATGGCTACAATTCTAGTAGACATAAATTGGGGGAGATTGTTGGGAATATGTTGTGAACTTGATGATTTCATTAACAAAACACTTTAGTAGATTCAATTTAGTGAAAAATGTAGCACTCGACGGATAATCAGATATAGTCCCGACGGATGACTCAATATAGTCCCGACGGATGATGATTTGACATCCATCGAGTGAGTAGCTTATGTAACAATAAGTCATGTAGCACATTTCTGCAAACACCTTTGTATAGACTTTGTAGTAGCATATAAGTCATGTTGACTTCAACTAGACATGCAGAATAGGTTGATTAATTGTAAATATAAGATATCTTGTAATTCTGCATAAGTGAAATGAAGTCAAGTGACAAATAGCTACCTGACGGATGATCAACAAAGCTACCGATGGATGATCAATAAAGCTCCCGACGGATGATCAACAAGGCAACCCGACGGATAATAATCATGTACCCGACGGATGATCAATTCAAACATCTGTTGACAGTGACAACACAGTCACATGCATCGAGTATTTGTAAAAGGAATGTGGAAGCCTATTTAGCTGGGTTTTTGAGAACAAAGAAGCATTACCATTTCCATGCTATTATGAAGATATTCAAAGATGTTGGAATAGAGTAATGAAGCAGCATGGTATTAGACTTGATAGGTTTTGTTTTATTATCTTGTCTTATTACTATGTAATCTTGGTAATATATAAACCAATAGTAGAAAGTAGAACAACAACAAGACTAAGCAAATAAATTCTCAGAGAAACAACTGTTAGCTGAATCCTGTAGCATTTCTCTGTAAGTTTAGTTGTTCATATTTGTAAGCAGCTGTGAGTTATTCAAGCTTCACATGGTTCTCTTGATATATATATATATATATCTGGTGGATACATTCAAATCCACCAGAAAGTTTTAAAGACTTGTGTTTTTATTACTTGTGTTTTGATTTATCTGACTTTTCATTCCGCACCTTGCAAATCAAACACTTATATATTATTAATATATAACCACTTTTAATTAATTTGAAAAAGTAGCCAGAATTACATTCAACCCCCCCCTTCTGTAATTCTTGTTGTATTGTTAGGGAATAACAACTACATTCTTAAATTAAAAAACTTTATCTTCTGTATTCCCAAGGTCTCTTTATTGTCTTTCCGATCTGCTAGATATTATAGAGAGCATGTGATAGATGTAAAGCATATTATTAAAACAATTTCTATTTATTTGACTTAAAACTAATTATCAAATTACTCTTTCATTTGACATTAATATTAATGCATCAAGATTATTGTCACGTGCTAAAATGACATTTTTCAAACTAGTTTCTAAGTTATTGTCGAGGTTATCAAGGATAGTGTTAACACCATCAACAATAATATTATCGTATACTTATAGTGTTAAAATTTTTGTTAGTTTGTTAAACTCGATATCGTGGTAGACCTTATGCTATACTTGTAACCACATTGTTATATTGAATATGATGTGCATTAACAATACTCGTTAGGCTGCATCGTTACCTTTGTATTCTTTTCCGAATAGAACAATTTCATGAATATTTGCATACATAAAATTATATTTATACCTATTATGAAGCAATGAGTAACGTAAATACCTACACGTGGATGTGTTGGCCCTAATTACCCATTGGACATGCATGTCATGAAAGTGTGGATATATAAATTTTAGTAGACACATTTTTCAAGAGCGCCATTCTCGTGCTTTTAATCACTTTAAATACATTAATTACTTTAACTACATTGCATCCACAAAATTTATATGCACATTCCTTATAATTCACATATAGATATATGCATGTTTTTTTATACTCACACTTAACATGTTCCGTGGAGAAAGCTCCTCCTCGACTTTCATATTATTAAATTTTTTCTTCTTTATATGTACACAACAATTTACATAATTTATAGAAAAAACTGTAATTTATATGAGAAAAAAAGAACAACTTACACAAGATGTGATAGGGATTTTATTGAATTCGACATGACCTGATCCATATCCCAATAATAAAGTAGCTAAGAAGACACGAGGCGGGCAAGAAATTTAAGACATCAGAGACAAAACCACATATCATGAGAGAGAAAGAGTAAAATAGCCCAATTTATGCGATGTCGTGTTTGTATTGGACATGTATGTGAAGGGACAATGTAAAACCCCCAAATCTGGGGTCGGGGATCCAGGTTGTCACGAGTTCCATTTCCCTTAATAACACTTAATCTTAATAAATAAGCAACTACTGCGTACTGTGGCCCCACAATATACACACACACAACACAAGTTATAGTCTCAGAGATGAATACCAAAAATAACACAAGTCATTTTATTACACAATTATAATCCATTACACCTCAAAAGGGTTTCTGTATAAATTTACATTTCTTTGCCATTATTACAATTCATATAGATACATAATTCTGGTACATCAGAAGTTGAAAGCATAGCCTATTGGTAATTCCTACCTCAGTTATAGCGGCATCAACGTCTACTGGAAACTGCGGAACGTTTCCTATCCGCTCGTAAATTGGGAGCTTGGTCCTGTTCATCTTCTCTATCTGTTGTTGTGTGATGAAAGAAGAAAAAGGGTGAGCAACAAGCCCACCGAAATAATATGTATAATAATTAACAATATATGAGCATTCTCATAGTACTCATTAAAGTCTTGGTCAAGAAGAAATGAACCAAGCTGATATCTTAACGTGACCAAGTTGCAAAATATTCAGTATATATATACATATATACTTTTCACAATCTTTTAAATCCTCTGACATGTATAATATACACAGAGTTCCAGTTTATAACTGTATCAAAATATCGTTGTAAGGTGATCTCATATATCTAGCCTTGTCTCAACGTTTTTCTGAAAACCTTTGTCATTCATAAGATAATCATTAACTAGATATAAGTTGAAAAGATGAAGTTACAAGATACTCCAATATACTTATATCTTTTTACGAATACTACTTGAACTACCACCGTTCAAGGTATAAATAGTTCATCCCATAGATGAAGCTACACGACAAAACTTGTATAGAATTAATCTTTGAAATATCATCAAAATAAAATGAAGTTACGAGATACTTCATTTGATGAAAATATCATTTTGAAAACTCGACCCTGCCAACACTCAACAATCGCCTAGCCGTAGCCTTTCTATCAAAGTGCTCTGGGTAGTGTTGCAGAAATATCCAATTGGATGATGAACTCATTACGGGAGTTTTCCACGCCAGGAAGACAACTCACGATGATTAGTCGTAGTAGTGCAACCCCACCATTTTCTACATGTAGAGGAGAACCGTCGGATTTATTTGTCAACCGAACACCGGACTCCTAAGGAATGGACCGTCTTAGCGGAACTTTCGGGCCATTTGGGCCAATATAATAAGGCTGGGCCGGCGCCACTCGACCACTCACGCCACTCCTAGTTCAGATGAAATCCATGACTCTGAAACATAAAGCTCGTCTCCCCCTTTCCCCAAGTAGAAACTTGTTGATACGGCTCCACCAAGAAGTCGTATCTAGTTAAAAAGGAAAATTCACCGATATTTCCTAGGCGATGCCTGTTAATGGATTAACTTTTTCAAAGAATTTTACTTCCCGAGTGTTGGGTAAGTAATCAAAAACTCTTTTATCAAAACAGCAACCTTGTTGCGAGTATACAAAAATACATCACGAAGCCGGATCCCTCGGATTTTTGAGCGAGTATTTAAATCCCACTCAGAAGGAAGATCTTAAATTTGAAAACGAGTTTTGGGATCCGCTCTAACCTTTAAAATCATCTTGAAGACTCGAAAACATTTTTAAGAATATTTGGAGAAATGCTGATTTAATAAAATAAATCAATCCCAATATATTAGAAAATATCTGAATATTATTGTTTAAATAATATTCCCATAAAGGATGATTTTTATAAAAATAGTTGAAGTAGAAGTTTTAAAACTCATACTTGAAATGAATAATAATAATTAACCAAAGATATACTTATACAAAAGTACGATCTTTATTTGAATAATAAAAAATAAGTTTGATTATCAAAACATTATTCTTTAATAAATTAAAGAATATTATTTAATAAAATAAGCGGAGTCATAGGTCCTCGAATAAATATTCAAAATAATATTCATTAAATAAAATAAACGGAGTCATAAGTCCTCGAATGAATATTCAAAATAATATTCATTAAGTAAAATAAAGTTATCGAATTAACCTTATTCGATTACTAGTTTTGAAAACTATATCTATATGTTCACCTTTGGGTCCCCTATAAAAAGGGTATACGCAACTATTGCTTATCTCTAGCATAGGTATTATGCAACTTATAAGCATTTGAATCAACACTTAGATATCAAGATTACGAAACAGACATGCATATATACCATATCAGCATGCTCCAATATATCGCAAGATTTGCTAATAACAATCATGCACTTATCACAAGATAATGCATATACATATATATATATCACAACAACAGTATAACGGGTAGAAAACTTGCCTGAGTGCTCCGGGGTAGACTTAAGTTTAGAGTGGGTCCGGTAACCTATGAACAACAACATAAGCCGGAATTAAACCACGGTCGCTTAGGAAACTAGACTTTATCCACTTAGACCCTAACATTCGCTTATACGCTTAACGATTCACATAAGTCACTCGAGTAACCTCGGCTCCACCATTTTTATAAAATTAACCGTTATGAATTTTAAGGCAACTCTTTCACGAATACTCTACCAACTGCCTAACCCACCTTACATAATTGTTTTGTAATTCAATTAGTCTTTTATGGGGCTTAAACAAGGTTTCAAAGTAAAGCGAGGGGGTAAAGGTTCGTTCGCGAAACCCCGTAACTTAAAACGGTCGTTTCTCCTAAACCGTACATCGGATTCAAGCGAACCAAATACCAAAATGAAGCTTACGACACGATCTAGATAAACATGGCAAAGGTACATATTGGTCAGTGAGTTATCTGGTCCGAGATTCATGTACAACAGTCTAAGGAAACTGGGCATTACGACAGCTATATTTACGAGTTTTCCAAGTTTCTCACTACACCAAAACCTCACCAAACAACCCACAATTATTAACACATCAAAACCTCAACTAAATAATACTATACCAGTAATTATTCTCCAGATTCTTCATCTCAACCAACCACAATCAAGTTCTATTAACTATAACAAGATTCATTCACCAAATCACTCCAAATTCAAATCAAACTACTAATAATCAAAGATCATGCTTCTCATTTAGAAAACCAACCATCAAACTTACTAATAATCAAAGTAAAGGCTAGGGTTTGAAGTTTATACCTTCCTTGGGAGGTGTTAAGTTTCTAGGAAGCCTTAGGGAGCCTCCTACAAGCTTGATCTTTCCAAAGAAATCAAGAACACAAAGTTAGGCTTTGAAATTTCTAAAAGTCCTACTGAAAGAACTGTAAAAATGAGGGTCTTACCATACTTATTTAGACGAGACTTGTGAACAAGAGGTTTAGGCCATCTCAATACCTTTCCAACGAGCTATAGAACACAACATTTGAGTGAGTATTGAAGGAGATATGGCAGTTTGAAGTTGCTGGGTTTGTTTTGGCCGAGAGCTTTGTTCTTGGAAGCAAAACTCAACTCTCCTTCTTTTTGTTTTATGAAATAATGCTTGGTTGCTTCTCTTTTTGTCTTAGCATATCATTTAAATTTTTTATGATGGTTAATTTTGCATGGTCAAAAATCAACCAACAAAACAAAATCCCTTTGTCATGCTTATGTCATCAAGCTTGTGTCATCTTTTTACACTTGTCTTCCCTTTGTGGTGTGATGACATCATCACCCACTAACCTCTTAGATTAACCCTTAATTACTTGGCTAATGACCGCTTATCTGTTATACGGTTCACTTAACTTTCGTTCTCGTTCGTCGTATAAGGGATCATATCCAGGATCTTATTACTTGGGTTCCCCTAAACCTTTCTCAATATTTTATATTCCTTTTATAATCCTTGAATTTAAATCCTTTTAATCATGTTACCTTATACTCAATTCTTTCGGTATCTGGTGGATTTTCGGGAAAAAGTAAACTGTTTGAATTTTGATTCGGAAAATCTTTACATACACTCATTTACTTTATGGAATACTAATACGATCTTAGAATTTCCATAACAGTACTCCTTTATAGCGTGGTCTGATAATTTTCCTTAATCAGCATCATCAGCAAAAAGTTACTATTCATCAATGTTCCAAAAATTCCAAAAATTGGGGTTATTACAGTCTCCCCTCCTTAAAAGGATTATGTCCCGGAATCAGATAGAAAATAGTTGGGGATGCTTTTCTAGCATTGCGCTTTCTAACTCTCAAGTCAAAATATTTTTTTTTCCACATTGTGGTTTTACCACAAAACTATGACTAGTCTGATAACCCTGTTCCTAAGCACTTGCTCCTTTCAATCCATAACCCTTACCGGTTGCTCCATATAGGTCAAGTCTGGTTGCATGTCCATGCACTCGTATTCTCCTATATGTCCGACATTCAGATTATGCTTCCTTAATATTGATACGTGGAACACGTTATGAACTTGCTGCAGGTTCGGGGGTAGGGCTAGTTCATTTGATAACTTCCCAATACATCGTAATATATCCAAGGGTTCAACAAATCATGGACTTAGCTTTCCTTTCTTTCCGAACCTCATCAATCCTTTCCAAGGAAATACCTATAATAGCACTAGGTCCCCTACTTCCTATTCCTTGTCCTTTCGTGTCAAATCAACATACTTCTTATGTCCATCTTGGGCTACTACCAGCTGTCCTCTGATTAGATCAATTATGTCCTTGGTCCTTTGGACCACTGTTGGTACGAGTATCTTGCGCTCTACAACTTCATCCTAACATAAGGGTGATCGACTTTGTCTTCCCTCAAGGATCTCATAAGGCGACATCTCGATACCTGACATACGATCTATTGTCGTGAGAAAACTCAATCCGTGTTAAGTGATCATTCCAAATTCTTTCAAGTCTATTGCACAGACTCTCATCATAGCTTCTAGCATTATAGCTTTTGCTTCTCAATACCCACTCTTTTCCCGTTCATAATCGTTACTATCTTCCGTACAAAATACTATTCTAGATATACCTTTACTCGCTAGAGTTTTATAACCTTTTAATAAATGCATCAACCTTAGTATCACGAATGTGTTTCCATTCCGAATACCACCATACTGGGTACCACTTCATCTCTAGCTGCCTCCATCTTCGAAAGCTTGGTCCTTCATGTAAAAGTAAAATAATTTATTGAAAGATCACTATGATCATGAACACTTGTTCTATTGCATAGTTAGTACAGAAGGTGGCCGGCCTTTAGTACCTGACAAGAAATTAAATAACATGTGGTATCCTACTAGGCTTCTATCATACAGATTGATAGTCATTCGGCAATACCTCCCCTTCTGGAAGGGTTGTTCTTCTCAGCTTATACAAAATGAAAAGGAGAGAAAAAAACGAATTGAAGAGAATTGTATATGAAAAAAAATACTGCCACAAATATCTGGCTTGGAATCTACCTCTGAACTATAGAGGTTTGTCATAGGAGAACAAAACATATGTGTATATATATATCAACATCAAGTATTATGGCATCGCATTTCACGTGCCAGAATATTTACTATTCCGTCCATCATTCCATGGACCCATGCTCTTGCTCGAGCTCATAAACACTCACTTTTGAAACTCCCTCGACATCGAAACTCGAATAAGGGATTTCATTCTAGACATCATTGTTACTAGAATTCTATGCTTGCACTGCAACCTTCCTCGTATAGTAATACGACTCTCTATTCATAAGAAGGAATAAATATATAATATGTAAATACTCCACTAGGTAGTCTATCAATGATAACTTATACATCAACACGACCCCCATTAGGGGTACTCAATCTCAACATCCATTCCAATACAACTCTCACGGTTGTAATCGGCTCATTACTCGCAGAATCATTGTTGCATTACTATGGTCCACCATTGACCTACTGTAGTCATTCATTTTCTATGAAATCTTAATAGCTAACCATACGGAGTCCATACATGTCGCATCGAATTCTTCTAAGGAGGCAACATAATCACCATTCCATGATTCATGAAGAACACTCCTGAACTTGGCGTACATATGACATGAAGCAGATAAAATTGTAGAAGAGTTTCAATAAAAGCAACGATAGCAGGTTAATACCATTATTAACCATATGTCTTTATTAGGAGACATGAAGCTCAAAGGTTCATTTAGTCCTTTCGTAATATGGTCCTGGCTTATCTCAAGATATGACCTTATAAGATAGATAGCCTGCTCACGGCGATTACATAAATTATATCTTTACCAAACTACTATCACGGTTGAGTATCACACAATCATCAGAAGGAATGTCAATCTTTCAAACCATAATACAATCTTCACGGCTTTAACCATTATCACTATATTCCTCTAGCACGAGCACCGATAATTATCTTCTTACACTTAAAGTGTCGGCCACCTCTTTGGCCTTTCATGATAGTAATATTTCCTTACAATCAATGTCATTTAAACCACCTTCACTAAATTTTCTACCTCATTTCAAATCACCGCTTATGTGAAAATGCTTTTCTTAAGTCCTTGTGATAAAAAAAATCACCATTTTTCCATAAGTCACTGCCTTAGTCTTTAAATATAAACATTATCATGGATGACTCTCGATCATACTTAGGACGTCTTTTATCTTAGGCCCTTCTTGCTTTAACAAATCTGACCTTCATTGGTTCAATCTATACTTCTTATGGTTTAACACGTGCCCACCTGGCATTATTATAATTACGCCATATTTTCTTTATCAAGATTTCTATTCTTCAGAACTTTGAATATTACCTTTCTCCCTGTAAGACCTCTAAGGTTATCCTTGAATCATTTCTCCTGTATTCCCTAGATACAGGGCATATCAAAATACCATTTACTAATACTAGAACCATTGTCTATATACTTCTGAAAAATTTCTCCACTGGTCCTTAAAGGTTGTTGTTACCTTAATCCTTTCCAATTCATACTGTCAAAACTCATACTGTCCCTATTAAGGGCGAAATGCCAACCTTTATGCATTCCCCTAGGGTTCATCCCAAGTTATCGAAGTTATATCCTTAATTCAACCTTTAAAAAGGTACTTGCATCCTTCCATGGATAAATCAAGTCATATATCCTTGATAGATTATCTTATTCAATCATTCCCACCTCGATAGTCTATACCAATTTCACAATAGCATCCTTATTCAAATTGAGGTCAATCCATATGGCCTCCAAAAGATAACAACAGATATCCACTTTTCTTGCCTGATTTGGTAATGATAACAGGAATGTTTTGGAAGATATTGGTCATGTTCAACGTGAACTTCTTTTTACTAAATCCTCATTTACTTCTGTTATTTATCTCAATAGCCACCTCAATGTTGGGACATCTTTTATACCTGGCGTCTCCTTTTCTAGGTATCAAGTCACATGTCTTACATACGCTTCACATTCTCAAAGGTCACTTCCTTCATCCAATTTCCTAATTTCTTGCTTTCATGTCTCCTCAGTCCATCCGTGTTTCCTCATTAATCCACCGATCTATCTCAAAGTTTCATCGAATACTCTCAGCTTCAAGGGGATTAACTATATGTATCGCTTACGCCTTCAAACCTTGAATTTATCTCATGATCAGTCGCCATCACGTTGATGATGACACACTTCTCTATATTTATTGCAAGGGTTTCTTAGGGTTTCCCATACCTAACTCCCTTATCACTTCTCAACTCTATTTCTTTTATATCCCTTTATACTCCTTCCCTTTTCAGTCTTTTATTTTCGTTTCTATTACAATCATTACATGAACCAACACAACATAAGCATTGATTTCAAACATCCCGTCATTCTGGATTCGTGTCCTCAGAACGAATCTTGACAACTTTTACAACTTAGATTCATAATTCATCATGCTCGTCCGCCTTTGTTCTGGCTCTAAAGCTTTTACACTATCTCCATAACCTTGGGAAATACTTTCCCGAAAACAATTGACTGAACTTTAATCAGTTTATTATAACCTCTGGCTCCGTGCCTTTCTTGGCCTTTCACCAGCGGTGGCCTCTCTCTTAGGAAGGTAAGTGGAAAAACAGTCCTTTGCACTTCGTCAATCATTTAGAATCTCAAATAATTCCTCTATTTCCTTTAGCCAGGCTCTTGCCTTGACTGGGTCAACTTGTTCCTTGGAACTCTGAGAGCTTAGTGACTTAAAGGTCCTGAAAGAATTTCCCACCGCATTATTTCTTCAGGGTGGTGTTTGGGAATAAAAGTATATTATTTTTGTTTAGGCAGGTCCATGAATTGCCCCATAGGAGTACCGTCCTGGTTCTCCCTATCTTGCTCAACTTCTATTTTCTCTGTATGAAATGTTTCATCCTTCTCCCATAATCAGGGTTATCTTATACGTTAAAATCCTTATTTTCCACTTCATTATGTTATGGGTTCCTTCTATCTTGATGGCGACCTCCCTGACTATCAAACTCAGGGTTTGCCCTAAAACTTATTCCTCAAACTATGGCTTTCATTTAAGATCTCATGTTTAAGCTCTTGAATATTTGGAACCCAAATTCTGTAAGAATACCTCATTATTCCCTTATCATCTTTCTCGGTATTAATCTCTTCTGCAGTCATTGGCTTTCTGCCTTCATTCATCACTTTTTCTTGGCACCATACGATATTTTCCATTAATTCGGGCTGCATTGCAAATCTCAACAGCTTTTCGGTACCAGCTCCGGTTACTTTCACTTCTATTTCCATTTTCTCAAAATCTTTTATCAACTCTCCCGAAGACATTACCATATTGAGTCTCTCCTTTCTACTAAGGGCGTTAGCCACCATATTGGCTTTCCCTGGATGATAAAGAATCTCATACTCGTAATCCTTGATTAGCTCTAACCACCTCCTCTAGCGCATGTTGAGCTTTTTCTGTGTGGAAATATTGTGGAAATATACTTGAACTCTTATAGTTTGTGTAAATCTCTCACTTCTCTCCATACAAGTAGTGCCTCCAATCTTTAGGGCAAAACTATTTACGTGAGCTCAAGATCATGGGTGGGGATATCGAATTTTATATTCCCTTAATTGTCTTGACGCGTACGCGATTACCTTGCTGTGCTGTATAAGAAGCAACCTAATTCCTTATGCGAAGCGTCACTACACATCACAAAATCTCCTTTTCCATCCGGCAACGCCAACATAGGGGCCATCACCAATCTTTGCTTCAGTTCTTAAAAGCTGTTCTCGCATTTCTCTGTTCATTCGAACTTCTCAGTCTTACGAGTAAGCCGCGTTAAAGGGGCTACTATCTTTACAAACTTGAACGAACCTCCGGTAGTGACCGGCCAATCCTACCTCTGGTAGTCGCCCTATCCATGGTCATCAATTCCTCAGTGGTCCTTTATTCATTCTTGTCAGGATCCTCCACGGGATTCTTCTCAGCAACAATCCCTTCTAGGACAACATCCTCAACCGCTACATCCTCAATATGAACATCATCCGGTCCCGCGTTAGGACGCTCTATCCGATCCACAATCTGATCTCCAATAAGTAATAAAACATCATCACGTCGTTGCTCCTCAACCTCAGGGTTCGGAGTCCCGCTACCATATACGATAACGAACTACGCTTCTATCATGATATTTATAAGGGTTCTCATAAGGGTTTTAACTGTCAGTACTACGTTAGGTAGTCCGACTATGAACTTGGCAAGAGTTCTTATTATCTTAATGAACTTATTATTTTAATGTCACATCATCTCTGAGGTTTATAACGCTTAGCTCTGATACCATTTCTGTAACACCCCCAAATCCGGGGTCGGGGATCCGGGTTGTCACGAGTTCCATTTCCCTTAATAACACTTAATCTTAATAAACAACCAACTACTGCGTACTGTGACCCCACAATACACACACACACACCACAAGTTATAGTCTCAGAGATGAATATCAAAAATAACACAAGTCATTTTATTTCACAGTTATAAGCCATTACACCTCAAAAGGGTTTCTGCATAAATTTACATTTCTTTTCCATTATTACAATTCATATAGATACATAAGTCTGGTACATCAGAAGTTGAAAGCCTAGCCTATTGGTAATTCCTACCTCAGTTACAGCGGCATCAACGCCTACAGGAAACTGCGAAATGTTTCCTATCCGCTCGCAAATTGGGAGCTTGGTCCTGTTCATCTTGTCTATCTGTTGTTGTGTGATAAAAGAAGAAAGCAAGGGTGAGCAACAAGCCCACCGAAATAATATGTATAATAATTAACAATATATGAGCATTCTCATAGTACTCATTAAAGTCGTGGTCAAGAAGAAATGAACCAAGTTGATATCTTAACGCGACCAAGTCGCAAAATATTCAGTATATATATACATATATACTTTTCAAAATCTTTGAAATCCTCTGACATGTATAATATACACAGAGTTCCAGTTTATAACTGTATTAAAATATCGTTGCAAGGTGATCTCATATATCTAGCCTTGTCTCAACATTTTTCTGAAAACCTTTGTCATTCATACGATAATCATTAACTAGATATAAGTTAAAAAGATGAAGTTACAAGATACTCCAATATACTTATATCTTTTTCCGAATACTACTTGAACTACCACCGTTCAAGGTATAAATAGTTCATCCCATAGATGAAGCTACACGATAAAACTTGTATAGAATCAATCTTTGAAATATCATCAAAATGAAAGGAAGTTACAAGATACTTCATTTGATGAAAATATCATTTTGAAAACTCGACCCTGCCAACACTCAACAATCGCCCAGCCGTAGCCTTTCTATCGAAGTGCTCTGGGTAGTGTTGCAGAAATATCCAATTGGATGATGAACTCATTACGGGAGTTTGCCGCGCCAGGAAGACCACTCATGATGATCAGTCGCAGTAGTGCAACCCCGCCATTTTCTACATGTAGAGGAGAACCGCCAGATTTACTTGTCAACCGAACACTGGACTCCTAAGAAATGGACCGTCTTAGCAGAACTTCCGGGCCATTTGGGCCAATATAATAAGGCTGGGCCGGCGCCACTCGACCACTTACGCCACTCCTAGTTCAGATGAAATCCATGACTCTGAAACGTAAAGCTCGTCCCCCCCTTTCCCCAAGTAGAAACTTGTTGATACGGCTCCACCAAGAAGTTGTCTCTAGTTGGAAAGGAAAACTCACCGATATTTCCCAGGCGATGCCTGTTAATGGATTAACTTATTCCAAGAATTTTACTTCCCGAGTGTTGGGTATGTAATCAAAAACTCTTTTATCAAAACAACAACCTTGTTGCGAGTATATAAAAATACATCACGAAGCTGGATCCCCAAGATTTTTGAGCGAATATTTAAATCCCCTTCAGAAGGAAGATCTTAATTTTGAAAACGAGTTTTGGGATCCGCTCTAACCTTTAAAATCATTTTGAAGACTCGAAAACATTTTTAAGAATGTTTGGAGAAATGTTGATTTAATAAAATAAATCAGTCCCAATATATTAGAAAATATCTGAATATTGTTGTTTAATATTCCCATAAAGGATGATCTTTATAAAAATAGTTGAAGTAGAAGTTTTAAAACTCATACTTGAAATGAATAATAATAATTAACCAAAGATATACTTATACGAAAGTACGATCTTTATTTGAATAATCGAAATAAGTTTGATTATCGAAACATTATTCTTTAATAAAATAAAGAATATTACTTAATAAAATAATCAGAGTCATAGGTCCTCGAATAAATATTCAAAATAATATTTAAAATATTATTCATTAAATAAAATAAGCGGAGTCATAAGTCCTCGAATGAATATTCAAAATAATATTCATTAAATAAAATAAAGTTATCGAATAAACCTTATTCGATTAATAGTTTTGAAAACTATATCTATATATATATAAATAAATATATATTATACTAGAGAACATCGACTCCCGGTTTAGAAAATGTTCACCTTTGGGTCCCCTATACTAAGGGTATACGCAACTACTGCTTATCTCTAGCATAGGTATTATGCACCTTATAAGCATTTGAATCAACACTTAGATATCAAGATTACGAAACAGACATGCATATATACCATATCAGCATGCTCCAATATATCGCAAGATTTGCTAATAACAATCATGCACTTATCATAAGATAATGCATATACATATATACATCACAACAACAGTATAACGGGTAGAAAACTTTCCTGAGTGCTCCGGGGTAGACTTAAGTTTAGAGTGGGTCTGGTAACCTATGAACAACAACATAAGCCGGAATTAAACCACGGTCGCTTAGGAAACTAGACTTTATCCACTTAGACCCTAACGTTCGCTTATACGCTTAATGATTCACATAAGTCGCTCGAGTAAACTCGGCTCCACCATTTTTTATAAAATTAACCGTTATTAATTTTAAGGCGACTCTTTCACGAATACTCTACCAACTGCCTAACCCACCTTGCATAATTGTTTCATAATCCAATTAGTGTTTTAGGTGCCTTAAACAAGGTTTCAAAGTAAAGCGAGGGGGTAAAGGTTCGTTCGCGAAACCCCGTAACTTAATACGGTCGTTTCTCCTAAACCGTACATCGGATTCAAGCGAACCACATACCAAAACGAAGCTTACGACACGATCTAGCTAAACATGGCAAAGTCACAGATTGGTCAGTGAGTTATCTGGTCTGAGATTCATGTACAACAGTCTAAGGAAAACGGGCATTACGACGGCAATGTTTACGAGTTTTCCAAGTTTCTCACTACACCAAAACCTCACCAAACAACCCACAATTATTAACACATCAAAATCTCAACTAAATAATACTATACCAGTCCTTATTCTCCATATTCTTCATCTCAACCAACCACAATCAAGTTCTATTAACTATAACAAGATTCATTCACCAAATCACTCCAAATTCAAATCAAACTACTAATAATCAAAGATCATGCTTCTCATTTAGAAAACCAACCATCAAACTTACTAATAATCAAAGTAAAGGCTAGGGTTTGAAGTTTATACCTTCCTTGGGAGGTGTTAAGTTTCTAGAAAGCCTTAGGCAGTCTCCTACAAGCTTGATTTTTCCAAAGAAATCAAGAACACAAAGTTAGGCTTTGAAATTTCTAAAAGTCCTATTGAAAGAACTGTAAAAATGAGGGTCTTACCATACTTATTTGGACGAGACTTGTGAACAGGAGTTGTAGGCCATCTCAATACCTTTCTAACGAGCTATAGAACACAATATTTGAGTGAGTATTGAAGGAGATATGGCAGTTTGAAGTTGCTGGGTTTGTTTTGGCCGAGAGCTTTGTTCTTTGAAGCAAAAGTCAACTCTCCTTCTTTTTGTTTTATGAAATAATGCTTGGTTGCTTCTCTTTTTGTCTTAGCAAATGATTTAATTTTTTACCATGGTTAATTTTGCATGGTCCAAAATCAACCAACAAAACAAAATCCCTTTGTCATGCTTATGTCATCAAGCTTGTGTCATCTTTTTACACTTGTCTTCCCTTTGTGGTGTGATGACATCATCGCCCACTAACCTCTTTGATTAATCCTTAATTACTTGGCTAATGACCGCTTATCTGTTATACGGTTCGCTTAACTTTCGTTCTCGTTCGTCGTATAAGGGATCATATCCAGGATCTTATTACTTGAGTTCCTCTAAACCTTTCTCAATATTTTATATTCCTTTTATGATCCTCTCTTATAATCCTTGAATTTAAATCCTTTTAATCATGTTACCTTATACTCAATTCTTTCGGTATCTGGTGGATTTTCGGGAAAAATCAAACTATTCAAATTTTGATTCTGACAATCTTTACATACACTCATTTACTTTATGGAATACTAATACGATCTTAGAATTTGCATAACAGTACTCCTATATAGCGTGGTCTGATAATTTTCCTTAATCAACATCATCAGCAAAAAGTTATTATTCATCAGTGTTTCAAAAATTCCAAAAATTGGGGTTATTACAGACAAGATTAGAATATGCATGTTACATATACAGCCATAATTGAATTTTCCAGTAGGTATTAAAGACCAATGTGCGAGAAATGGTAATTTGAGCAAACATTACCGAATAAGCGGGATACCTAACAAATTATTCCTCAATTTGACTAAAAAAGTTATTAATTTTTTTCCATTTGTAACAATGTATCATAAGTTGATAACCTATACAAAGTACGAATCAAGATTAAAACAAGAATTCCTTATTTCGATTAAAAAATTTATTAATTATTTTTTTCATTTACATCATATGTATCATAATAGTTGATAACTCATACAAAGTACGAACCAAGATTAAAATAATAATTTCAATATTAATAAAGTGTATTTATATAGATGAGTGAATGATATTATTTTCATTATAAATAAAATGTATAGATATTGATGGGTAAATGATATCATCTTTTTAAAAAAAATGAGTACTTGTATTAAATTTTTCTCAAATTTTTTATAAAATCTTAAAGTTTTATTACTCTAAATAAATATCTCTTAATTTCTTAAATCTAATTGTTAAAAATGTGAGATTGAGTGGTGAGAGACTCTTTCCAGGAAAGAAAAAAATTATAAAAATAATGCTAAAAGTATCAAATTCGTACCCAAAATGAATTTGAAATGTCATCGTGTCTTGTACTTATTAATTACAAACCAATTAATAATAGCGGATCTCGTATATTCACATAAATTAATAAAAGGAGAATTTGTATCTCTCAAATAATTAATTTATAAAATTAATTTTAAATAATTGTATTTAAAATTTATGGTTAAGCATAGTCCACAAACATCTCATTAACTTATTTATTTAATAATTTTTAATTTAAAAATATACATAAAAATAAATTTTAACAGAAAATATTGAAAATAGATTTTCTTATAAATAAATTATCTATGTGTGTACTATATATTTAGATAAATTAGAATTATAAAAAGTCGATTTAGTTCAGTTTATTTCGAATTCCCAACCAAAACGTGAACATTTTCAAAAAATAGTCAAAATTTGACTACATAATCCAACATGAAATACATCGTCACTGTCTCTGTTTGGTAAATTTAAAATACAATCTCGACGAGAAATCTTACTAATAAGGTCAAAAAATGTATCTGAGGTCTTTATATAATCAAATCAATTGATAAAATGCATTAAATGTACTAACTTTACTAGTGGTATATATGAATTCAAATATCTGTCAATAAAATTTTAAATTTTAGATTATTTTTTAATTTGATATGGTTATTATAATTAATTATCAGGAACATTATAGTATTAATTTTAAAAAAATAGTTTGGATGAGAAATATTAATTGAGGAAGCTAATTTACAATTCTAGAAATTATTGTACAAATACTTTGAATTAATTAAATATTTAGAATTGTTTGAAAATAAGTTAAAACTATACTATATTGTGTCATTTGATTTAATCCATTGTACAACAATCTAATTGATATTTATAAAATTATATCGGTCTGAAAAAATATTTAATATTTGAAATACAATATACAATATTTTCACATTATTATTAAAATAATGATTAAAATCATTAAAGAAATAAATTTGAAAATGATTTAAAATTTTACTTCAAATTTTTCTTCGAAATCTTAAAAATTGTGAATATCAATAGTTAGTCGTTACAATATATAAATTTTATTTATGCTATAATCATGATTAATGGTCGGTTGAGTAAAATTAGATATAGACTTTTGTCAGTGCTACTCCTACTAGGAGTGAGCATTTCCCAGTTCAGAACTGAGAACCGAACCAAACCGATCAAAAATTGCGGTTCCGGTTCGGTTCTTAACTAATTCGGTTTCGGTTCGGTTCTTTTCTTGTTTTTCTAGAAATTTCGGTTCTCGGTTCGGTTCAGTTCTGAACATACTAGAACCGTAAGAACCGAACCGAACCATACATAAATTAATAAATACAAATATATATAAATATATGTATATATATTATATATTATGTTTTCTTATTTATAATATTATAATAAACTTTAAAAAAATATATGATTTTTATTGTATTACTCATTTCTTTAAATATATATGGAGTTTTGAATATTTTTATACATACTTTTCTTCTTAAATATTAGAAAATAATCGAATTTAAAATGATTCATCACTAATAAAAATTTTATTTTACTAAGTTACCCTTAATAAAAAATTAAAACCAGTTAAAATTTAAAAAATTATAATATAAAATAATATACAAATTAAATAAATATAAATAAAAATATAAATTCAGTTTTTTCGGTTCGGAACCGAACCGAACCAAAATTTACGGTTCGGTTTCGGTTCGGTTCTTACATATAAACGGGTCCGGTTCGGTTCTTGAAATTTTCCTATTTCGGTTCTCGATTCTTTCGGTTCCGATTCGGTTCGGTCCGGTTCTGACCCGTTGCTCACCCCTAACTGCGACTATAATATATAAATAATTACAATTTATTTATTAGTTAATTGTATTTTTTGAATAATTATAGATGCATGTTATTTGAATAATCAATTAACTTAATATATCTAAATAATGATTAAACATATACACTAATAGGATATTTAACATATAAATACAAGAGATGTGCGGAATTCACTCGAAAATATAATATATAATAGTTTACATCCGTACATACACACATGTTACTTTATCTTTAATAACTATAAAAATTCATTTTTAACGTACTCTTCAGATTCTTTAATACACTATAAGAGAACAACATAAGTGTTTATGGTGGGAAAGTGAGAATGATCCATTGAATCTGAGATTCAATGTGTTAGAAATTAGGTGAATTAGGCCAATTTTAATTAATGAATTATAACATTCTCAATTATCTGTCGTCTTATAAAATTAGGACTTTGTTCAAAAAAATCAAAAATTAAGGACACTGGGTTTAGTTAATAAATTATGACATTGTTAGTGATATTATTTAGATATTAATTTTTAAAAATTAACACTCTTTCATTAAAATCAACTTATATTAACGATACTATAAATTTTACTTTGTTGAATATTATGATCACAAATCTTAACTACTTTAGAAGGATGTATTCAATTGGATTTTGAAAATTCTAGGGTATTGAATTTGGATTGTAAAAAATCCTTTAAAATATAATGTTTTTTTAAGCCCTTAATCAACTGTAGAGGGCGGGGGTGAATACAGTTAATACAATCAATTCGAGAAGGCTTCAACAGAATCAACAGTTTTTATATTAATTGATAAAAAGTTATTACAAACATACTCTCTCGAAAGGATGAACAAATATCCTTGAGAGCTGCTAGGTTATGCGAAAGATATAACAATGTCGCATTGCATATAGTATGAACCTAATCTATGCTTTATATAGAGCACAACTACACAATGCATAAGGAATCTTATTCTATTAACAAAAAGGAAACCTATACAATGCTTCTGAGATAAAGTCCTTCATCGCCTTGAATTTCTTTTTCCTTTTCCTTATCGAAGATCAACTGATGTGACAAATACTGATTACATCATCCCTTGACATCATAATCCGTCGATATCATATTTGTCGATACTCATTCGTTGATGTCATCATCATCCGTTGATATAAGTTCTGAAGTGAACTTCTGATAGTTTCTGCTTGATATCATCAATAGCTCCTAACAATGTATAGATTCCATGACTGTTCTTGTTCTCAAATTATAAACTCTGAAGGCTTTTGGGGACAATGGATATCCCATAAAAATTCCTTCATCAACTTTCATATCAAACTTGGTCAGCTGCTCCGGATGAGTTTTTAGAACAAAACACTTACAACCAAAAATATAAAAGTACTTCAAATTTGGATTCTTTCCCTTCACCATCTCAAATGGTGTTTTTCCATTCTTGTTGATTAATGTTACATTTTATGTAAATCAAGCAGTTTGCACAACCTCAGATCAGAAGTAGGTAGGCAATCTTGCTTCCTCTAACATGGTTCTTGCAACTTCTATCAGAGTTCTATTCTTTCTTTCAACAACTCCATTTTGTTGTGGAGTTCCAGGAGCAGAAAACTCTTATTTTATCCCCTTGAGTTTGCAGAACTCTTCCATAGAGCTATTCTTGACTTCAGTTCCATTATCAGTTCTGATGATCTTCACTTTGTATGTTGACCCTTTTTCCAGCTCCATTACATGATCAAGAAGAATGGATGGAGATTCATCCTTGGTGTGCAGAAAATACACCCATACGTATTTTGTATATTCATCAACAATTATTGTTATTCCCAAACAATCTAAACAATAATTACAGAAGGGGGGGTTGAATGTAATTCTGGATTCTTTTCAATTTCAAGAACAGTTGCTATACAAATAAATAACTGTGTTTGATTTAGCAATGGTGCGGAATGAAAGTAGTGTAGAAATCAAAACACAAAGTATTTAAATAGTAGTACTTAAAAACTTTATGGTGGATTGAACTTTTCTACCAGAGATATATATTAAATAAAGAACTCTGTGTTACAAAATTTTACACAGCTGCTTACAAGTTGAACTACAAGAACAGAGAAATTCTTTACAGATTTTGCCTTATTTATTTCTCTGATAATTGCTTACTAACTCGGATAGATAGTCCTTTTTGTTCTACTAGCTACACTTGGTTTATATATCACCAAGTTACATGAAACAAAGACAAGTAAATAAGACAAAATATTTCTTAGCCTAATATCATGTTGCTTCACTTATCTTTCCAGCATCTTTGAATATCTTCAGTTTAGCATGGAAATGGAAATGCTTATTTGTTCTCTAAACCCTCCAAATAGGCTGCCATATTTCATTTGCATACAATCAATGCATGTGACTATCAAGTCACTATCGACTGCTCTTTTGAATTTGAACATTCATTGAAGCTTCATTGAATCATCCGTTGAAACTGTGGTTGATCATCCGTTGAAACTTTGGCTGATCATCCGTTGAAGCTTGGTTGATCATCCGTTGAAGCTTGTGAATCATCCGTTGAGACTATTTTCTTGGGAGTTAACTCTATTTCATTTATACAAGATTACAAGGCATCTGATATTTACAATTAGCCAACCTATCTTGCATATCAATCTAGTAGTCAATGGTACCTATACATTCTACAACATCTAGTTCACTAAGCCATTATGTTAGGTCACACACGCTATAGAAGGGGGTTGAATACAGTGTTTAGCACAATCAAATCAAAGATAAGAACTTAAGTAACAGAAAATAGATTTTATTCAACACAATAAACTCTATTACAATATGGAACTGTCCTCTCACAGTGATGAACATATTATCACGAGAGCTGCTAGAGTTACAAAGAATAATAACTTCGATAATCGTAACACTTATAGTGTAAACTCTATGCCTGTGTTTATATACTACACAGTTACAAGATAATCTTCCAATTGATATGAAATATAATTCTGCTTCCTAAAATATATCAACTAGTTATCTTTTCTTCCAAGTTTTCTATTCTTTATAGAATTCCTTCTTCATGCACAATTCTTTATATCTTAGTCTCGATCTTCTTTCCTTTCAATCAGTCGCCTGCCTTATCTGAAAGTCATCTTAAGTCCTGATATTATCTCCTGATAAATATCTTCTGAACCTTAAGTTCTGATAACTTAAGTTCTGATATCTTAAGTTCTGTCTTTAGTATAAGTGCTGATTTCCAGTTAAGTACTGATCTGTCCTGTTATATAAGATCTGAAAACTAAACACAGATCATATTACACATGACATTATCAAATATATTTAACAATCTCCCCCAACTTGTAAATTAGCATAATATACAAGTTCAACAGATATTTGATGATGTCAAAAACATTAAGTACAAATGCATGAGAATTTGACTAGATAACTACAACTTACAGTCCTTTCAGCTTTACCATCTTTAACTTTTGATAACTACTTTAGTCTCTATAAACTTCAGAATTTAAGTAGTTGTAGATCTTTGACTTGGCTTCAACTTTCAATTTCTTCTGATCTCTTTGATATCAGGAGTTGTCCTGAGATAGTTCTTCAACAAACATCTCTCTGCATATTCAAGTTCATTGACCATCCTCCTTTTAGCATTTATCAATTCCGCTGTATCTTCTCCAGTTTGAAAAATAGCTGCTCTGAGATCATTTATCTTAGCTTTTCTTATCTCATGATCTAGTCTAATCAGATATGCCTTGCCAGACTCTAGATTGAATTTCACATCCTTATAACCCAGAAAAGTAGTTATAATCCTAGCAGAGTTAGGCTTCATATTGACAATATCACCCTTGTGATCTCTGTACTTGGGATAGTATGTGTTGTCAGACTTTACAGAATAAAGCTTCTTCTGTCTTTGAATTTGAGACTTTAAATATCCTGCAACACTATCTGTTAATCTGTCTTTCACTTGAAGTAGGAATAGAACATGTTCCAGTTCTTCAAAATACTTCAGTGGTATAGCATTTTTCTTAATCTGGTATACCTTTCCATCTGTCATAAAATATAACAAGATATTTTCTTTCAAGAAGGTATGGTAAACCATTTGTACAGATTCAAGTCAATTCAATCTTCCAGGAGTTGCTCCAACACCTGGTTTACTTAAGGAAGTTGGATCATTGGTAGTGTTATGTACTATTCTTTCATCAAAACTACCCAACCCAGATTTATCTCTTGCTTCCTTTCCTGTAACAACTCTTGCTTCAAAACCACCTGTTGCAGTCTTCAAAGATTGAGTCTGTTTAGCTTTGGTAAATCCTGGTAGGAGTATCTTTGAAAGTTTAACATGAGCAATGTCTGAGGATTCCTTTTCCTTATCTTCTGATATCAAGCCAACTTGAGCTATGTCAGAGGTTGCTTGCTTCACTTTCATATCAGAACTTACTAAATCTTGACTCTGAACAACATGAGCCATGTCAGAGGTTGTTTGAAAAATTTTCTTTGAAATCAGAGTAAGATTAGTATCTGCTTCATCATCAATTATTTCTTCATCCATGACTGGCATATAAACCTTTATAGGTTCATCAACCTTTTCTTTGCCCTTGGACCTTGGATCAATTTCCATTTGTAATTTGGCCTGGGTTGCCTCAGAACTTGTTCTTTCCTTTATCACAATACCCTTAGGCTTTGGAAATTTCTTTTCAACAACAGAAGCTTCAGATTTTGTCTTGACACCTTCTACTTTGAGTCTAGCTTCTTCTTCCTTTAGACTCTCAAAGTCCATTCCTATATTTTCTTTAAGAAATAACTGCTTTGAAATTTCTTCATCAAGTTCTAGATATCCACCAGAACTTATCCTTTTACCAGTATCAGAACTTATTTTTCTCCCAGTATCAGAACTTGTTCCTTGACTTGTAATTCTACCTTTACTTGACGAAAGTCCTTTGCCTTGACCTTGACCTCTACACTTATTAGAGTTTCCCTGGTCATCATTTCCATCATCCTTTCCATTCAGTGTCTGAATAGATTTGCATTTGGACTTAATCACTTTCTCCCCTTTTTATTAGAGCTTCTCTTGAGTTTTCTCGATGTAGGCAATTCTGTCAAAAGCTGGCTTGAAAAATCTGTTCTTTTCAAGTTTCACATTCATATCTTGCTGGATTAGAGCTTCCTGAATTTTGTTCACCTTGTCATGAGTTATTGAGTGTTGACCTTGAAGGTGCCTTGTACACAATGCAGTAACTCTCAGCTGTGCCTTGAAATCATCATTTATCAGCATTTCATCAGCTTTTGCAAGATGCTCAGCAAGAATCTTTTCAGAAGGAACAAAACTAACTGAGTTCCATTCTTTAATCCACCCCTTTCCTCTAGGAGTTTCACTCCAAGGTACTGGTGCTTCCTCTGTAACAAACTTCTTGACTAAATCAGCTTTATGAACAGTTTGTTCGGTGCATGTCCTGATGGACCAGCTGCATCAGCATCTAAATTACCAGCAGCTTCACCAGTAGTTTCATCATTAGCAGCATCAGAACTTGTAGATCTTGCAGTATCAACATCCTCTGATAAAATAGTAGTATGTGAGGCTATAGAGGCTTCAACATTTTCCTCTAAATTCTGATCTGCAGCCAGGTTCTGATCAACATTCAAAAGTGATGTTGTTGGTGGAGTGAGTTGAACTGGTGGAGCTTCCAAGTACAAAACCTCAGGCACAATCAGGTTATGAATATCAATTTCAGCACTTGTACCTGGTTCTTCAGTATGTATTGGATCAACTATAGGTGACATAAAAAGGTGTAGGTATTTTAGCTTGAGCAGTTTCATGTTGTGCAGAAGGAAGTAATTCAATAACAACTGGTTATGTTGAGATCATAGATTCCAGATCCCTTTCCTTAGCTGCTTCCACTACATCTTCTGATTCTGACTCAACTATATCCCTATGAGCTCTCTGTTTCTTTAATTTCCTCAAAGGTGGAGACACTGTAGGAGCTTTATCATCAGAATTTAATTTTCTAAGCCTTTTGAGGGGCCTAGAACTCCCAGTTACAGTATCTTTCTGAGAAGAAACCTTCTCAGCTTCTACAATAACAGGTTCGATATTGGAACATGTTCCTCAGCATCTGATTCATCTCGCAGAATAAATCTCCTTCTCTTCTGTTGAGTCTGAGGTACTTTCTTAGTCCTCTTGGGTTTAGAAGATGAAGGCTGCTCTGTAGGATCAGAAGGTTGAGGTGTTTGTGTAGAGGTGGTAGGTGCTGATGGATGAGGTTCTGATGGTTGGACATCAGGATATACTTCAGTATATTTAACCGGATCATAGGTTATTAAGGCTTGTTTGATAGATAAAGGGACTAGGAGGGATCTTAACACAACCTTCTTATTATCAGTAGATAATAAGTCAATAAAAGCTCTTTTAGCTAGTCTGAATGGTGAAATTAATTCACTAGCGGATTGGGGCTTATCATCACAACAAAAACTATAGATAAGCTAACAGAATCTAGCAAAATAAACAGTATTTCTATCTTCTATCATTCTATCCCCAATAAAAACTAAGACAGTACTTGCATAATCAAAATCAGTTTGATTAATGAGAGCATACCCGATTTGTTGGCTGAATATGGGGATTGCATCAAAATTAGAGCATTTGTTTGTAAAAGCTTTGGTTATGTAGTCAAAGAAGAAACTCCATTCCCTCCTTATGAAAGATCTCTTCAACTGACCCAGCTTTTCCAATGCCCTCTCATACCCCAGACTAGCCATCATGTTTTGAAGAACTGGCTCTTCAACAGTAGAATAAACACAGTTCTCAGGCAGTTGTAGTGCTTGTTGGACTGTAGCCAATGTCACAACATACTCATCCTCCCCTGATGAAAAAATAATACTTGGGGACCCTTGAGCACCACCATCATCATATACTCCGCTTCTCCAGAACTCTAGCACTTGAGTACCAGAGACTACATCAGGTGCGGTCAGAGCGTACCCAATATCAGAACTAGCAAGAAAGTCCCCAATGAAATGAAGTTCTGATGGGGCTTCTGACTTGCTAAGAATAGCGGAGAAGTTATTAGGAACAAACTTAGCTCCATCAAAAATTACATCTTTTGGTGCCATCTCTGAAACCATTCCAAGTTCATTTACCAATCTTTTAAAAGTAGCTTCACACAGTGGTTTTGTGAAGATATCTGCTAGTTGTTGATCTGTGGGAATAAAATGCAATTCCACTGTACCTTCATCCACATGTTCCCTTATGAAGTGGTACCTAATGCTGATGTGCTTTGTCATTGAGTGCTGAACTGGATTACCTGTCATAGCAATATCACTTTGATTATCACAGTAAATAGGGATTTTAGAAAATTCTAACCCATAATCTAGTAACTGATTCTTCATCCAAAGAATCTGTGCACAACAGCTTCCTGCAGCAATGTATTCTGCTTCTGCAGTTGATGTGGAAATTGACATCTGTTTCTTGCTAAACCAAGAAACCAATCTGCCTCCAAGAAATTGGCAGCTTCCACTTGTGCTTTTCCTGTCAATTTTGCATCCTGCAAAATCTGCATCTGAGTAACCTATTAGCTTAAAGTCTGATTCTCTAGGATACCACAATCCCTGATCAGCTGTACCCTTAAGGTACTTGAAAATTCTTTTCACAGCTGTTAAGTGAGGTTCTCTTGGATCTGCTTGAAATCTTGCACAAAGACAAGTAGCATACATGATATCAGGTCTACTTGCAGTTAGATAGAGTAGAGAGCCAATCATACCTCTGTAATCAGTAATATCTACTAATTTACCAGCATCCTTATCCAACTTAGTTGCAGTGGCCATATGAGTGGATGCACTTGAACAATCCTGCATTCCGAATTTCTTCAACAAATTTCTGGTGTACTTAGATTGATAAATAAAAGTTCCTTCTTCATTCTGCTTGACTTGAAGGCCCAAAAAATAGTTAAGTTCTCCCATCATACTCATTTGATATCTTGACTGCATCAGTTTGGTAAACTTCTTACAAAGTCTGTCATTTGTAGAACCAAAAATGATATCATCAACATATATTTATACCAAAACTAAGTCCTTTCCATGGTTGAGGTAGAACAGTGTTTTGTCAATAGTTCCTCTGTTAAATCCACTTTCCAGAAGAAACTGAGCTAATGTCTCATACCATGCTCTTGGAGCTTGCTTAAGGCCATAAAGTGCTTTATCAAGCCTGTAGACATGATTAGGAAATTTGGGATCTTCAAAGCCTGGAGGTTGTTCAACATATACTTCCTCTCCCAATTCTCCATTAAGAAAAGCACTTTTCACATCCATTTGAAAGACTTTAAACTTCTTGTGAGCAGCATAAGCCAAAAATATTCTTATGGCTTCCAATCTAGCATCTTGTGCAACTGTTTCATCATAATCAATTCCCTCATGTTAAGAGTATCCTTTTGCAACCAACCTTGTTTTGTTTCTTGTAATTATGCCATCACTGTTAGTTTTGTTTCTGAACACCCAATTTGTACCTACAACTGATCTGTTCCTTGGTCTTGGCACTAGGGTCCAGACTTTATTTCTTTTAAATTCATTTAACTCTTCTTGCATTGCTTGCACCCAATCAACATCTTGCAGATCTTCTTCCACTTTCTTTGGTTCATTATGAGAAAGAAAAGAATGATAAAGACATTCATTTGATGTAGCTGTTCTAGTTCTGACACTTGCATCAGGATTTCCAATAATTAGGTCAGGTGTATGTGCTTTAGTCCACTTTCTTGTAGATGGAAGGTTTTTTCTAGAACTGGATGCTCCCTCATGATCCATGCTATCTCCATCAACATTTTCTGATGCTCCCCCTGAAATTATGCTCTCTGAGTTGGATCTTTCATTATTTGAGTTTCCAGAAATATCAGAACTTGGCCCATCAGAAATTGAAGAGCCTGTTGTAGGTTCTGATGCTTCTTGAGATGTGGTTGGATCTTCAGTATGCTCCCCCCACACAGGTGAATTTTCCTTAGGCGTAGTCACCACAGTTTCAATAACATCAGAGTTTGCAGTATCAGGATTTACAAAATCAGAATTTAAAACTTCATTCTCGAATCTCAGCTGATCATGATCATTGAAACCTTCAAGTCCAGTAATCTTCTTATCATTAAAAGAGACATTGATAGATTCCATGACAACCATTGTTCTTAAATTGTAAACTCTGAAGGCTTTTGTAGAAAGTGGATATCCAACAAAAATTCCTTCATCAGCTTTTAGATCAAATTTGGATAGCTGTTCGGGATGAGTCTTAAGAACAAAACACTTGCATCCAAATACATGAAAATACTTCAGATTTGGCTTCTTTTTCTTCACCATCTCATATGGTGTTTTTCCATGCTTGTTAATGAGTGTAGCATTCTGAGTAAAACAAGCAGTCTGCACAGCTTCAGCCCAAAAGTAGGTTGGCAACTTTGCTTCATCAAATATAGTTCGTGCAGGTTTAATAAGAGTTCTATTCTTTCTTTCAACAACTCCATTTTGTAGTGGAGTTCCAGGAGCAGAAAATTCCTGCTTTATTCCATGGTCTTTGCAAAACTCTTCCATGATAAAATTCTTGAACTCAATGCCATTATCACTTCTTATGATCTTCACAGAATCTTTGACCAATTTATCCAGCTGCTTGATATGATCAATCAAGATAGATCCAGTTTTCACTTTTTATGTGCAAGAAATACACCCATATGTATCTTGTGAAGTCATCCACTATGACCATAACATATTTCTTCTTTGTAATAGACATGACATTAACTGGACCAAATAGATCAACATGTAGTAGGTGATAAGGCTCAATAATTGATGATTCAATCTTGCTCTTGAATGAAGATTTTCTTTGTTTTGCCTTCTGATATGAATCAGAAAGGCCATCAAGAGCAAATACTGATTTTGGCAATCCTCTCACAAGATCTTTCTTGACTAGTTCATTTATATTGTTGAAATTTAAATGAGAGAGTTTCTTGTGCCAATCCCAGCTTTCTTCAATTGATGCTCTACTCAACAGACAGATTGCAGAACCATCAGTACTTGTTGAAAGCTTGGCTTCATAAATGTTACCATGCCTGTATCCTTTCAGAACAACTTTGCCTGTAGATTTGCTTACAACTTCACAGTGTTCTTCAAAGAAATCCACATGATAACCTCTGTCACATATTTGACTCACACTCAGCAGATTGTGTTTAAGTCCTGAGATCAGAGCTACTTTTTCAATGATGACATTCCCAAGATTGATATTGCCATATCCCAGAGTTTTTCCAATGTTGCTATCTCCATAAGAAACACATGGGCCAGCTTTTTCCACAAAGTCTGATAGCAGGGCTTTATTTTCAGTCATATGTCCTAAACATCCTTGTCCAGAACTAGGATGTTCTTCCTATTACCCTGCAATCACAAAGACAACTAATGATTAGTTTTAAGGACCCAGACTTTCTTGGATCCTTTGGCCTTTTTAAGTTTGTTAACATTTGCAGCGGATTTAGCATCAGAGTTTATGTTAACAGTTTTCCTATCAGAATTTGCAATATCAGACTTTGCATCAGAACTTACACTAGAAGGAATAATGCTAACTTTCTTTACAGAAGGTTTTATTTGATTATAATCATAGTACAAACTATGATATTCCTTACAAGTATAAATAGAATGCCATGAACTACCATAATGAAAACAAGGATTTTGTGGCTTATATCTAACAGACTGACTCTTAACTCCTGATTTTGAAGGTAAGGAGTTTATATTCTTATTCTTCCTACAAAAAGAAGCCAGATGGTTAGAATTTCCACAGTTATGACATGTTTTTCTAGGAGCATTAGGAACAGGCTTATAATTGTTACTTTTGTTCACACCTTCCTTTCCATTCCTATTCTTCCTTGGTGGCTTTACCTTGTTTACATTCTTAACATCTTTCAGTTTATGCTTAAGCTGCTTCTTAGTCATTAAGCCTATGTTAACTTCGGTTGGCTTATCCTGTTTAGGTTTGTCAGAAGTTACTTTCTCCTTAACTTCTGATTTATCAATATCAGACTTTGCAGTTACAAACTTAACATGATTTACCTTTGGTTTTTGTTTAACAACTATAGGCTCAGTTTCTACAGTTCCCTTACTGTTCTTACATCTCCATAACCTAAGCCCTCTTTCTAGTTTCCACTACTAAGAATATCCTGAGTTACTTTACCAGAGTTAGTCCAAGTCCTGATAATCTCTCTTTCCTTTTCTAACTCAGTTTTTAGAGATTCATTCATTTTTAACAATTCATCCCTAACATAAAAGGCATCATCTCTATCTTTCTGAGTTTGATGAAACATGACTAACTCTTTTTTCTAAATAATCATTCCTTTTTTTATAAGCAAGATTTTCAGAATTTAATCTTTCTCATGTTAAAGTTTAATCTTTATAACTAATGAACATGGTTTTAAGATATCTTCTCAACTCAGTAATATCATCAGTATGAAAGGCATAAGTAGTTTGAGGTACCTTTAAGTCAGCAGTATCAGAACTGCTATCAGCATTTGCCATCAAGGCATAGTTTTCCTCATCCTCAGAATTTGAAGCATCTGACCATCTTTTCTTCTTTGTGACAAGAGCCTTTCCTTTGTCACTTTTCCCTTTTCTGCAATCTGGAGATATGTGGCCTTTCTCACCACAGTTATAGCATTTAACATTTGAGTAATCTCCTCTGTTAGACTTTCCTCCTTTGCCTTCAGATTTTCTGAAACCTTCTTTTCAGAACTTGCACCTTTCCTGGAAAACTTCTTTCCTCTTCTGAATTTCCTGTATGCAATCTTTGTGATTCCTTTCACCATAAGAGCACACAGCTTCATCATCTCCTCATCATGGTCCATCTCAGGTATACTTTCAGTTTCTGAGTCATCATCACTATCAGAACTTGATGACTCAGTATCAGACTTTGTGATGAGAGCTTTTTCCTTGCCTTTTCTTGAGGCAGCTACTTTGGGACTTTCCTCCTCAGCCACAAAGGAAACTGTTCTTGACTTTATTCCATTCCTCTTGCTTCTTTGTTCCATCTCAAGTTCATGAGTCTTGAGCATCCCATAAATTTCATCAAGAGTTGTTTCATCAAGATTATAGTTGTCTCTTATTATTGAGGCCTTCAAATCCCATCTTTCAGGAAGAGCTAACAGGAACTTAAGATTTGAGTCTTCAATATCATACTCTTTGTCAACTAGTGACAAATCATTCAAGAGTTTGACAAATCTGTCATATAAATCAGTTAATGACTCATCAGGCTTTGAGTCAAAGTGCTCATACTCTTGAGTAAGTATTGTCTTCCTGTTCTTCTTGATTGAATCAGCTCCCTAACACCTTGTTTCCAAAGCATCCCATATCTCTTTTGCAGTTTTACAGTTAATTACCCTGTTTGACATGACATTATCAATGGCACTATGCAGCAAGTGTCTTACCTTTGCATCCTTTACAATCGATGAGATATCTTTAGCAGTGTAATCACTTTTCTCCTTTGGTACAGACTTTGCTGGCTGTCCTGCAACTTCCACAGAGAGTTTGGTTGACACATGTGGTCCTTCATAAATCTAGTCGAGATATTCTAGATCTGTAGCTTCCAGAAACATAGTCATCTTCACTTTCCATATGGAATACTCAGAAGGTTTCAACATGGGAACTCTTATAGTCTCATATCGACTATGAGCTACAATTTTTGGAGGTTCTTCAGTTTTGGTGGGCTTGGTTGGAGTTTCTTCTTTAGACATGATTGATTTTGGACCGTAAACTATTTGTATGTTAAAAGAAGGCTCTGATACCATTTGTTAGGTCACACACACTGTAGAAGGGGGTTGAATACATTGTTTAGCACAATCAAATCGAATATAAGAACTTAAGTAACAAAAAATAGATTTTATTCAACACAATAAACTCTGTTACAATATGGAACTGTCCTCTCTCAGTGATGAACAAATTATCACGAGAGCTGCTAGAGTTACAAAGAATAATAACTTCAATAATCGTAACACTTATAGTGTAAACTCTATGCCTGTGTTTATATACTACACAGTTACAAGATAATCTTCTAATTGATATGGAATATAATTCTGCTTCCTAAAATATATTAACTAGTTATCTTTTCTTCCAAATATTCTATTCTTCATAGAATTCCTTCTTCATGCACAATTCTTTCTGTCTTAGTCTTGATCTTCTTTCCTTTCAATCAGCCGTCTGCCTTATCTGAAAGTCATCTTAAGTCCTGATATTATCTCCTGATAAATATTTTCTGAACCTTAAGTTCTGATATCTTAAGTTCTGTCTTCAGCATAAGTGCTGATTTCCAGTTAAGTACTGATCTGTCCTGTTATGTAAGATCTAAAAACTAAACACAAATTATATTACATATGACATTATCAGATATATCTAACACATTATGATATGCAGGAATACGCTAGTAATCTTATTATTACATAAGCTACTCTTTCAACGGATATTGAAAATCATCCGTTGAAAGCTACAATTTCACTTAAATCAAATCTACTTAGTGTTTTTTTCAAGTTATCATCAAGTACACAACATATTCCTAACAATCTCCCCCAATTCATGTCTACTGGAATTGTAACCATAAATTAAGAGAAACTTGATGATAACAAAACATTCTATAAATACAGAATGAAATAAAGTAGATAGAGTTTACAAGTGTTGCAATTTATTGAAAATTCTCACAAAGAAAGATTTGTAGAGTGTCTTATAGATCACTTTCAAGGTGCTCCTCTAGACTGAGCAAATTTAGATCATTTCCTTGATTGTCTTGACTTCTTTCCCAGCTTCACATTGTTTTTCTCAATCTGATTTTGGAGTTGCCTGTAAAATTCAGATTTATCCTCATTTTTCTCATCCAGCTTTCCTTGTATCTCCATAAGAGTTTCATTGCTTGAAATCTTTAGCCGATCTTCCAATCTGAAGAAGCTCTGATGCCTTTTTCATCTTTGAACTCCATCATCTAGTAAGGTCTCAAATGCACCCTATCTCCAGTGAAAGGAATTGTCAACACCCTTGGGAGTGCATTTGGTCCTCTCCAGCTATTCCTTATCTCCCCAATCTTGTTTAGTACCATTTTCTTGGCAACTATATTGAATCCAAAGTTTTTCTTGATTGAGGAGAAGACTGTCACCAAAGTTGAATAGCCTTCATTGAGAATCCTGTGAAGAGGCCAAGTTAGTTCTTTTTGACCCTTATACCTGAAGACTAATCTCTCTGGAAGGTGCTTGTAGGCATCAATGGCTCTAACTTCTTCTAGCTCATCCAGATAGAGATTTATGTCTGAAAATTCTTTGATGTCACAATTGTAGAGTTGATCTCCCTTGTTGATAGTAGGTTTGGGTTTGGCCAAAGACTTGGATTGAAGTTTGACAGGCTTGACTGTTTTGACTGCTCCTTTCTTTATCTTTATTGGTTTGGCAAAGATTGGAATGTTTAAATCAGGAAGAGGCAAGCTATCCCAATCTATAGGTTCATCCTTAGGAATAACAGGTTTACCATGAAAAGTGATGTTAGGATCAACCTTGAATTCAGCCTTCTTCAATGTAGGTATGGCTGGTTGACTTGAAGTTGTAGATTCGATTGGCAAGTAGTCTTCCTTATCTTCATTGAAATCAAGCTTCCTCTTTGCTGGGAGTTTGTACCTTATCTTCTTTGACTGCTTTGTTTCCTCTTGCTTTTCTTCAATCAGGTTCTCATATATCACAACATGCAATGCAACTTCTGTGGTTGCAGGCTTCTTGGCTTCTAAAGCAGCTTGCTTTTGTTGTTGTTTGAGCCTCACCTTTTCTTCTTTCTTAGCCTCTGCAAACTGTGGATGTCCAGCCACTACACAGATTAGTTTGCCATTCCTGTAGATCTTAGCAATTCTGTTCTTTGACATTGTGTCTTTGGGATCTTTGGATAAGGCAATGGACCTTGTAAGCTGCTTCTTTTCATCCGGCCTAGGGGTTACATTGGATAGGTCTAGTGGATTTTTTTCTGAAGTATTTGGATAATTTCTTTTTGGCTGAAAAATCACACTGGCCTTTGGAGACTTGATTGATGAGGGTTGACCCCATTCCATGTTCCCTAAGCTCATTTCATTAGCTGAAATGTGTCTCAATTGGGAGAAGTGAGAAAAGACCTTGTCTTGCTTCCCAATTGGACCAAACTTCTTCTTGATGTTTTCAACAAGCTTCTTCCATTTTGCATCTAGCTCTTGCTCTACTGCTGTTACATCAAGCTTTTTCAACTTGTCATTTGACTCCAACTTAGCTGCTGCTAGATTAATTAGATCAATGCTGTCAAGAGTTGGTGGCTTAGTGAAAGCAATTGTTGGCACAATCACTTTGCTAACTTAAATGTTGAGCAGTTTCTCCCCCTCACTTGTTGACTCCCCCTGGCTAACTGGAATGATAGAGTCTTTCTCCCCCTTTGTGTTAGCATCAAGTTGAGTGGAAGTTGAGGTTTGTGCAGTCACCAACTGTTGTAGCAGACTAGTCTGAGTTTCTTGATGTGCAAGTATCTTGGCCACTATTTTCTCCATATTTTTCAGTCTTGAATCTATGGCCTCAAATTTCCTGTTCAGATCAACTTCCTTTCTGAGCTTTTGAGCTATTTCTATCATTGTGGTGCCTGGAAGTCTAGCATCCAACCTTGCTACAAAGTCTTGTTTAATTTCACCAGTTTCCTATCTGATGGCATCCACATTCTGACTTTGTTGGAGGGCTTAGATTTTGTGCAATTGGAGAGATTTCAGGTGAGCTGTAAGTAGTCTTTTGGTGCTGGCACTAGTGGATGCCCGAATTGTTGTTTGGGTGTCATGGATAAGCTTGAATAGTGTGGATTGAAGATGTGGATAAGAGCATTCCTTGTGTAACATCCATGATGGAGTTTATACATCTCCCTCTATGCTCATGCCTTCTAAGTCATCATCATCCTCACCATCATCCCCAAATGAGTCTTCAGCAAATTCAAGGTCATTACCAGCTGTGGAGGGCATGGCAGTTATAGCATCCTTTGCCCTTTGCATTGAAGCAGTTGTGTGCACTAAGTTCAATGCCTGCTCAGCCTGCTCATTGCCCTGTCCAGCCAGGATTTGATATGCTGGAACAGGATGAGTACATGTCTCAGCATCCAAAGAGATATAATCTATGACAGCTTGATATTCTTGCTGAAACAGTCTCTCTTTTTCTGCATCACTGATATTCATTGACTCACTAGCAATGGTTTCCATCCTTATTTCTCTTGTACCTACTTTTTTCTCATGTTCTTTCTATTTTTACATCAAGGGCTCCCTCTGCTTCCCACCCTCACCTTCACCTACTAAGGTGGGACTCCACTCACTCACTTTTGCCAAGCTGGAAGAAATAGCTTGCATGTTTTCACTCTTATCCTCTCCTTTTTCCTGAGAACAACTCAACCTCTCACTCTGTTCACTCCCTTCCCTCAATCCAAGGAGTGATTGTACAACTACTAAATCATCTGCACTTGTAACATTAGTTGAAAGTTGAAGTGGTACAGTGATATTAACGGATGAGGAATATCTGTCAAGGTAGTTTTTGAAAGTGTTAACGGATGATTGTTGTAAAGCACATCCGTCGAGATACAATCACTAGTCAACGGATGAACAATATCCGTTGAGATAGAAGAAATGACAGACTTTGGGGTAGAGACTACTGTAGAATCTGTGGTGATTGATTTGAGATTTTACACAGTTTCTCAGTAGAATCAGAAAGAAATGGCAAGTGAGTCAACAAATCATCCAAAAGATGATGCTCACTTGCTGTAGATTTTGGCTTCTCCATGATAGTTAAAGATGGAGAATCAGGAATTGATGTGTGAATCATGTCCACATCCATAGAATTTGTGGGTGAGTTTGGAGTGTGAGGTGCTTCTATACTAAAGATTTTGGTTGTGACTCCATATTTATTGGAGCCACATCAACCTGACTTTGAGAAGGTGCATTAACTGAGTCTTTTAAGGAGGGGAGACTGTAATAACCCCAAAAATTTTGGACTTTTTGTAACCCTTATGAATAGTGATTTTGCTGATTATGCTGAATGAGAAAACTTTTCATGCCACACTATGTAGGGGTTCTTTTATTGATATTCTGAGATCTTATTAGTACTCTATATGGTATATAAGTGTATGTAAAGATCGTTAGAATCCAAATTCGAACACTTTGATTTTTCCCGAAAATCCACCAGATACCGAAAGAATTGAGTATAAGGTAACATGATAAAAAAGATTTAAATTCAAGGATTATAAGAGATGATCATAAAAGGAATATGATGTATTGAGAAAGGTTAAGGAAACCCAAGTAATAAGATCCCGGGTATGATCCCTCAAACGATAAACGAGAACGAAAGTTAAGCGAACCGTATAACAGATCAGCGGTCATTAGCCAAGTAATTAAGAGCTAATCAAAGAGGTTAGTGATGATGATGTCACCACACCAACAAGAAGATGACAAGTGTGGGAAGATGATGTAGGAGGATGACATAAGCATGACCAAAGGGAAGGTATTGTTGGTTGATTTCAAGCCACACAAATTTTACCATGGTTAAAAGGTAATTAACAAAACAAAAGGATATCAACCAAGCCTTTTATGCACAAATATCAATAAAACAAAGCAAGCTTCTCTCCCCCCTTTTCATCTTCTTCATTTCGAATTTTTCACCAAAATGGTGAATTAGAAATTCAAAACACAAGCTATACTCCATGGAAAATTATAAGGTTTGTTTCTTTGGATCCTATATTTCATAACTAAGAAGAGCAAGTAGTTTGAGTGCTTGAATCAAAGGTTTTCTATCTCAAACAAATCATTTTAGTTTAGGGTGAATAGTAACTTTCAAGAACAAATTTTTGATTCTTGATTTTATTTGCAAGGTCAAGGTAGCTTAAGCATATATTAAGGCTTCCATGGACATTCCAAGGATCTTTCATTGATTAAAAGCTTCAAGGAAGGTATAACTCTTCATGATATTAGTATTAAGATTGTTTGATATAAATGATTATGATGATGGAATGATAGATTAAGTGTAGTAGTTGTTTTGTCATGTTGAGATCTTAGTTGTTAAGTGCTTTTGTTGATTTTGGGAGTTAAGAGTAGCACTAGTTGTTCTTGATGGTTCATGGTATGATTTGGGCTTTGTTTAAATGGTTTAAAGTGGTGGATGAGTGATATTGTCATATGGTTGTATTGGGATTGATTGATGGTGGTTTGGTGTTGAATGGATTTGATAAAATTTTGGGAATCGCTAAGTTATAGCCATCGTAATGCCCAATTTTCCTTAGACTGTTTTTGTTCCTAACTTCAGGACCCGTGAAATCACTGTTAGGTTTTGACCATTTCCATTTTTAGATAGTTCATGTTACGAGCTTCGTTTTGATATGTGGTACGCTTGAATCCGATGTACGGTTTAGGAGAAACGACCGTTTTAAGTAACGGTGTTTCGCGACCAAACCATTACCCCTTGCCTTACGTTGAAACCTTGGTTAAGGACTTAAATGACTAATTGGGGTATGAAACAATTATGTAAAGTGGATTAGGCAGTTGGTAAGGTACTCGCGAAAGAATCGCCTTAAAACCCTTAATGGTTAATTTATTAAAAATGGTGGAGCCGAGGGTACTCGAGCGACTTAAGTAAATCGTTAAGCGTGAAAGCGAACGTTAGGACTCTAAATGGTTAAAGTCTAGTTTCTTAAGAGAACGGGGTTTAATTCCGACTTATGTTGTTGTTCATAGGTTATCGTACCCACTCTAAGCTTAAGTCTATCCGGGAGCACTCAGGCAAGTTTTCTACCCGTATAACTGTTGTTGTGATGTATATGTGTATATGCATGATCTTGTGATAAATGCATATTTGTTATTAGCAAATTCTTGCGATATATTATAGCATGTGATATGGTATATATGCATGCCTATTCCGTATTCATGATTTATATATTTGTTGGTTCAAATGCTTATTAGTTGCATAATACCTATGTTAGAGATAAGCAGTAGTTGTGTATACCCTTAGTATAGGGGACCCAAAGGTGAACATTTTCTAAAACCGGGAGTCGATGTTCCCGAGTATATTATATATATATATTTAAATATATATATACGTATTGTTATAGTTTTCAAAATTATTAATCGAATAAGGTTTATTCGATAACTTTTATTTTATTTAATGAATATTACTTGAATATTCATCCGAGGACTTATGAGTCCTTTTATTTTGGATATTCATCTCTAAGACTATAACTTGTGGTGTGTGTATTTATTGTGGCATCACAGTACAGAGTAGTTGATTGTTTATTAAGATTGGGTGTTATTAAGGGAAATGGAACTCGTGACAACCCGGATCCCCGACCCCGGATTTGGGGGTGTTACAACAGCAGCTACCAGCAGCAATATATTCAGCTTTAGTTGTAGAAGTAGAAACTGAATTTTTCTTTTTACTAAACTAGGATACTAGCTTATTTCCTAGAAATTGACAGGTTTCTATTATACTTTTTCTATCAATTTTATAACCTGTATAATCTACATCTGAATAACCAGTTAGAACAAAACCAGAATCTCTAGGATACCAAATGCCAAGTTTTGGTGTTCCTTTGAAATATCTGAAAATTACCTTAATAGCTATTAAATGAGATTCTCTAGGATCATCCTGAAATCTAGCACAAAGATAAGTAGCAAATATTATATCTGGCCTACTGGCTGTTAAATACAAAAGTGAACCAACCATGCCTCTATAGCTTGAAATATCCACAGGCTTTTCAGTAGTGTTTACTTTAAGCTTAGTTGCAGTGGCCATGGGAGTTTTGGCAGATGTGCAATCCATTAAGTCAAACTTCTTTAACAGATCATAAATATGTCTGGTTTGACTAATGAATATTCCATCACTAACTTTCTTAACTTCTAAACCAAGAAAGTAAGTTAGTTCTCCCATCATGCTCATTTCATATTTACTTTGCATTAATTTGGCAAACTTTTTGCAAAGATTTTTATCTGAAGAGCCAATTATAATATCATCTACATAAATTTGAACAAGCATACTAGAGCCATTAATATTTTTAAAGATTAAGGTTTGGTCAACAGTACCTCTAGTGAAGTAATTTTCTAAGAGGAACTTTGACAAAGTATCATACCAGGCTCTAGGTGTCTGCTTCAATCCATAAAATGCTTTTAAAAGATAGTAAACATATTATAGAAAATTTGGGTCTTCAAAACCTGGAGGCTGACTGACATAGACTTCCTCCTCTAAATCTCCATTTAGAAAAGCACTTTTGACATCCATTTGATAGACCTTAATATTGGCATGGGCTGCATAGGCTAAGAAATTTCTGATGGCTTCAAGTCTTGAAACAGGAGCAAAAGTTTCATCAAAATCAATTACTTCTTGTTGACAATAGCCCTTAACAACCAATCTAGCTTTATTCCTGACTACTATGCCATTTTCATCCATCTTGTTTCTGAATACCCATTTAGTGTCAATAGAGTTCTTTCCTTTAGGTTTGGGTACCAGCTTCCATACTTTATTCCTTTTAAATTGGTTTAACTCCTCTTGCATAGCTAATACCTAGTCAGGATCCAACAGAGCTTTCTCTACCTTTTTAGGCTCTTATGGAGATAGAAAGCTACTGTATAGACATTCCTCTTGAGTTGTTTTTCTCGTTTGCACTCTTGAAGATGCATCCCCAATGATTAGTTCAAATGGGTGATCTCTAGTCCATTTTCTCTTTTTTGGTAGATTAGCTCTAGATGAAGAAACCTCATTGTTTTCTTGATGTGTGACAGAGTTTTGATTAGAAGAAACTCCCCATGAGTTTGTGGATCTTTGACTTGAAGTTGGGGTTCTTTCATATTGTGATCTAACTTGACTTTCAACTCCTATTGATAGGTCAATGGATGTTGTTCTTTGCCTTTCGACGGATGATGCAGATTGTCTTTTAACGGATGATGCACTAGGTCTTTTGACGAATGTTGAATTATGTGCTTCACTAGTTGTAGACTTTTCTACATTGTCCTTAAATATTGGTTCTTGATCACTTTCATAATCACCATCTTCACAAATCATCTCAACATTGTCAAATTTAAGGCTTTCATGGAAATCTCCATCTTGCAGTCCTTCAATCCTTTTATCATCAAACACAACATGTACAGATTCCATAACAATGTTTGTTGTAAGATTGTAGACTCTATATGCTTTTCCAACTGCATATCCAACAAAAATGCCTTCATCTGCTTTGGTTCAAAAACTTCCCATGCTGATCAGTTTGACTCCAGAAGATATAGCATTTACCGTCAATGACATGAAGAAAGTTCAATATTGGCTTCCTGTTCTTGAACAATTGGTAGGGTGTCATGTATTTTGCTTGATTAACCAAAGAAATATTTTGAGTGTAGCATGCAGTATTCACAGCTTCATCCCAAAAGTATGTTGGTAACTTTGATTCTTCCTGCATTGTTCTTGCAGCTTCAATAAGGGATATGTTTTTTCTTTCCACCACTCCATTTTATTATGGAGTTCTTGCTGCTGAAAACTCATGCATGATCCCATTTTCTTCACAAAATAATCTCATCACAGAATTCTTGAACTCAGTTCCATTGTCACTCCTGATCCTTCTTACTTTGAAATCAGGATGATTATTGACTTGTCTTATGTGATTGATGATGATTTCACTAGCTTCATCTTTGGATTTGAGAAAATATGCCCAAGAGAACTTTGAGAAATCATCCACAATTACTAGACAATATATTTTCCTTGAAATAGACAATACATTGATTGGTCCAAATAAGTCCATATGTAATAGTTGCAAAGGTTCTTCAATTGTTGAATCAAGCTTCTTTTTAAATGATGCCCTGATCTGTTTTCCTTTCTGACATGCATCACACAGTCCATCCTTTGAGAATTCCACTTGAAGAATACCTCTTACCAGATCTTTCCTGACTAACTCTGTAACGTCTGAGAAATATTAAGTAGTTATTTTTATCAATAAATAATTATTATGCGATTTTATGTGAATTTTGATGAATTATTTGATTATTGATATTAATATTTGGATGTTTATTTCTGATAAAAATTTAGATATTTTAATTTTTAATTATCCAAAATAAAATATAGAGTGTTTTGGTATTTTTCTGGTAATTTTTGGATTATCATACGATTTTATAAGAATTTACAGAATTAATAAGGATTATTTCACATAATTATAAAATTACTCTTTAGAACCAGAAATCATCCCACTTCTATCATTTTTGCGTTTTTACAACCTGAAACTCTTCCGAAAACTCCTTCCTAACCTAATCTGGTAATTTTGAACACTTTTCATGTTTTGACTTTCTCGATCCGGGGTACGGTTTGACCTGTACGAGTCTCGGCGTGAAATTTTCGATACACAAATCATTTTATAGATCGATAAAAATCCGTATTCCCAAAAGGCGATATATTATTATCTTATTTTTGTATAAAGTATTTTATAAGAGTCTCTGTTTTGATAATTATCCAATTCTGGTATTAAAATCGTATCGTCATTTTAGTTACCTAGCGGCTAAGTAACCTATTTTCGGATCCGGTCTGTAAATATAATTATCGAATTATTAAATAAATAAATACTTGATGAGTCTGTCAGTCGTGTTTTGCTTTATTACAAATTGTGTGTGATCGGTTGGGTACAAAGATTAATTGTATGGTTAATTATTGAGTGGTACGAATTGTTTTGCTTTTAAAATGATTTACTGAATATTTATTCTTATAAATGCTAAAATTATCTCTAAAATTATTTTTGTTGTTTTATAACCTTATTTATTATTTTTGGGAATTTATAAAATTTAGAAATCAATATTTACTGATTATTTATCTTTAAATAATTTTCTGATTTTATTTAATTATAAAATCAGTATTGAATTCAGAAACGCTTCAAAAATCATGAAAATTTTATTTTATTAACTTTTAATTATCTCGAAAATTTTAAAATTATTTCAAAAATTTTTGGATTAAATCCACCTGCAAGTTCATTCATTAAATCATTAATTTTTGACATATTACGTATCACAATGATATTTTTTTTAAAAAAATTACGAAATTGATGTTTTATTTGATTCAGAATATTTATAAATTTAAAAACTATTTTTAAACGATAATTTGAGTTATCGCTACTCATAAAGTATACCGTAATATCTTAAAATATGGGATAAAGAAAGAAAAAAAAAACAAAAACAAATCCATAAATCTACCCCTGCACCCCCCCACCTCCTTTCCCTCGACCCCATCCCCAATCTCTCATCTCTCTCCCCGGGTTATCTCTCTCTGCGATTTCTCTTCCATATCGTTCCAATCTCTCCCCTCTCTTTTGCTCTCGCTCGAGTCTCCCTCCTTTCGCTCTGTTGTCCCCTGGTAAATTGTTGCGTCTTTTCCTCTTTTCTGTTATCATCACCGGTGATTAATCCGGCGACCTCGCTGCCGTGTTCTTGCCCTATCCATCAGCGTATATACACGCATGTGTGTGTGTATATATACCTGGGTTGAGGGCCTGTTTGTGCTACTGTGGTTGTTTCTTTTAATATTCCGGTTGCCGCCGGTTTGCTCCGGCGAGGCGGCCGGCGTGGACAGCGCATAGGCGCGTGGTTCCGCGACTGTGAATTTTATTTGGTTTCCTGATTTATTAGTTATGTGGAGATTTTGATTAATTTAATTAAATTTTTACATGATTTATTGATTAACGTTTTGTGAAATAAAATATTTTGGTGCGGGAATAAATGGTATTAATCGATAAAATTCACGAAGGATGTCGAGATAATCGAAACCCGTAAAGTTCATCATCGTCGGCGATGAGCCTCGGTGAGCCGACGGTGGGCTATGATGAACATTTCTGAGCCCTATGATTTAAAATACAAAATACAAATAAAATTTATAAAATGCGAATTAAAACGTAAAAATGGGAGTATTAGTTGATAATTGTTTTTAATTGGTGTTTGTGAATTTGCTAATTAATATTGTGAGCTGAAATCGGTGGTTGGGAATTGAATTGTAGTTGGTTTGAATTTGGTTGTGATTGATTTGACGTCGGGATGTTCGACGGGTAGGCCGATAAACAAAGGAAACGCTGCCCGATTTTCGGGAAATCAATTCCGAAAAATATGGGAGCGTACCCTGTAACTATCGGAGACGTCGAACAAGGAAATATAATTACATTATACGAACCCAAATTACGTGTTGTGATAAAATATTTTATGAATAATTGATCACCCTATTTTCCAAAACGAAGAGTGTACGTACTTTCAGAAAATAAACACTGAACCAAGTTTCGAAGATGTGAACCATAATTGCTTTGTGTATTTCAGTAATACATATAAATATAAGTTGGGTTATGAAATCGCATGGGTAGAAGTGATAGTGATATTAAGTTGAGCTTAAGCGAAACGATTATCTGAATTAGGATATTTTAACCCTGTAGGTCCTAGACGGAAAACCCGAGTATTGACATCGGACTAAGAACGATCTAGTGATTAGACGTCGAGATCAACGAAGTTCCACTTGAAGGGCCTGAACGTTGGGATCGTATCCAAAATAGGATAGTAGTTTGACGATAAAGCCGAATATTCAAGTCGAACCGAAGTCAACCAGTAATAGCGATTAAAGGTTATTAAGGCAAGTATTCCTGATTTTTCTTTTAACATACTGCAATTATTTCTTCGTTCCTATTCTAAGTTCAAAATAGTTAACTGTTTTATATTTCGCTGCAATTACTCTTATTATGCACGTTCTTTTCATTATTATTCCTATAATTCGATCGCTCCCTTGAGCAAATACCCATTCTTTCGGGTTATTTGCGAACCCTGAATTGGGATGTTTTGAATTCAAAATGATTTGACATCAAAACACTCTACGGGCTGGATGTTTACAGTAAGGGCCACTGATGAGCTGGATCCTATGGTCCGGGGATGGACCGGACCCTTGGGCGATTGAGCCTGGGTACCTGAATGGATCTATACGGTTGGGTATAGATCTACACTGTATCCTGACTGATCAGCAATGTATAAGTGTGAACTAGTGTCCAGTCTAATTTGTTGTTGATCGCCATTAACAGCATTCTCTCTCGAGAGGTTTTACGATTCCAAAACTGAACAAAACCCTGATTCAGGAGATGAATCTGGGAATCGCTTGTCACTTTTGGATTTATAGTTAAAGGCTGGCGACAACCAATGTTTATTCGCTTAACTCACTAAAATAAACAGAATTGTTTAAAATTGTTTTAAGATTTTGTCCGCAAGTTTTTTTCCTTTGGTATTAATGCTTGAAACTCAAATTATATACTTGCCGGGCATATTTGGCTCACTCTTGCTTTGTAAATTCTTATTTCTGCCAGAAAGAAATAAGGATAAAAGTGAATAGCTTTGATAGACAGCAGAAGTTAGAGAAATCTCCGCTACGAGAGGTTGAAGAAGTTTGAAGAATATGACAGGAACATTAGTACAAAGGTATTTATACTTGTATTCTAGTTATTGTGAGTTGTAGAAGGTTAGATTCTTGTTTCATACCATAACCTGTAAACGATCCGGATTCAAGGGGTTAATTGAATATCCTTTTATTTTATGTAAAGATTGTTTAGTGACACCAAATCTTGACCCCGGATTTGGGTTGTTACAAACTCATTCATAGTCTTGAAGTTAAGGTGGGACAGCTTCTTGTGCCATAGCCAACTCTCATCTTGAGTTGCCTTGCTAAATAGATAAGTGACAGATTCTGCATTTGATGAGTTGAAGTCAGCTAAATACACATTTCCTTTTATTACTACAGTAAGAACCACTTTGTTGCTCTTCTTGTTGGTCACAACACAGGCTTCAGAATTGAATGTTACTGAGTTGCCCTTATCACAAAGCTGGCTGATACTCAACAAATTGTGCTTGAGTCCATCCACTAGGGCAACTTCCTTAATGGTGACATTATCTTTTGAAATCAAGCCATATACCACAGTATAACCCTTGTTGTCATCTCCAAAAGTAATACTTGGTTCAGCTCTTTCCTTGAACTCAGTGAGCAGGGTAGAATCTCCAGTCATGTGCCTTGAACACCCACTTACCAAAGATTCTTTCTGTTTCCCTGCACACAACAAAATCAAATCAAGTTGATTTTGGTACCCAAGTTTTCTTGGGTCCTGTTTTTTTAGCCTTTTTCTTAGGTTTCTTAGGCATGTCCTCATTTGACTTAGGCATTTGAAGTTCATCCTTAGTCAATTGAGTAAAACCCTTAAAACCATTCATCATTGTAGAATTATCATGTGCAGGCTGGTTAATATGGAAAGACATATTTTGTGCAATCATGTTATTCCAGTATGGCATGCTAAATGGCATTTGTGGCATACTGAATGCAACATAGTAAGGAGTTTGTGCAAATGGCATATTAGTAAACTGTGCATTCAAATTATGTGCATGCATAACATTTACAGGTATTGTAGGCATACTGGGAAATGAAGGAGGTGCAGACATGGAAGCAGGCATAACAAGCTTGCAAAAAACAGACAAATGATTAACACTGCCACACTTAACACAAATTTTTCTTAGTGCATAATTATCATGTGTGTAGTTCTTATGCTTGTTAATTCCTACTTTCCCATTTCTATTTTTCCCCTTTAGACTCTGCTTTCACTTCAATTTTCTCCAATCTGTCATTTGATTGCTTAATTGACAGATGTCCTACATTGACTCTCTTTCTATGTTTCACTTGACTTGTTTCTCCTGGAACAAAGTTCTTAGAAACTAATCCATATTTTTAATTTAATTTAGCTAGTTTGGCTTTGCTAACTGGATTTCTTTCACTCAACGGATATGGTACACTGTCTTTTGATGGATAATCCTTTTGATTATTCGACAGATAATGTTCAGCATTCGTCGAATCCACATCCGTTAAAAGTCCTTCAACCAAATTTGAATCAAGTTTCTCCTTACTCTTTTTCCAGGCTTCATCACAGAAGGATTCTATACCTTGAGCTTTAGTAATTTGAGTATGGACAACTCTGGATGATTTCCATGCCTTAATTACTTCATGTTCTCCTTTAAGCTGCTTTCTTAAAATCTCCTCTTTCTTTAAGGATTCAGTTAGTTCATCTTTAGCAATCTTGCATTCTATTTTCAATTTTTCAAATTCAACAAATTGAGTTTCTAACACATTGTTTTTTTAACTAAAAACAGATTATTCTCTTTAAGTTTAGTGTTTTCTTTAGTGAGAGACTTGAGTGTAACACGCAGATGATATAATGCAGTAGACATGTCATTTATAACATCATTACACTCAGCTTTAGATAAATGTGCTAGATTAGTGGTGATTACCTGATTGCTGGATGAACTGACTTTTGTTTCATCTGATTTGGCCATAAGTGCTAGATTGACATAGCTTGTATCTTCATCCTCTTCTAATCCATCTGCAACCCAGTCATTTTCTTGTGTGATGAAAGCCCTTTCCTTTTGTTTGAGAAACTCAAAATATATCTGCTTATAATAAACAGGCTCAAACTTCTTTTTACTGGAATCAGACTTTCTGCATTCACTAGAAAAATGACCAGCCAAGCCACGCTTAAAACATTTGAATTTAGATTTATCAACCATGTTTCTGTTTGACTTAGTTGCTTCAAAATTCTTCTTGAATTTGAGCTTGGAAAATCTCCTGGATAGAAAATCAAGATGCTCATCTATGTCATCCATGTCATCTTGACTAAGATGGTCTTCATGTTCAGCTACTAGCCCTTTTTTCTTGCCTTTACAAACTCTAGGGGTTGGTGCAGATTCAACAGCTTTAACCTTTATCTCCTTCTCCTTTCCTTGCTCAGCAACCAATGCAATGGATCCTCCCTTCTTTCTTCCTTTCTCTAGCTTCTCATCCTGCTCTATTTCAAGCTCATAGGTCTTTAGAATCCCATATAGTCTATCCGAGGTAAACTCTTTGTAATCTTGAGAATTTCTCAATGAGACTGTCATAGGCTTCCATTCCTTTGGCAGAGATCTAAGGAATTTGAGGTTTGAGTCCTTTGTTTGATAGACCCTTCCATGCAACTTTAGAGGATTCAGTAGTTTTTGAAATCGATTGAAAATCTCAGTGAGTGACTCACTTTCTTCACTATGGAAATGCTCATATTGCTGAATCAAGAGTTGCATTTTATTTTCCCTAACCTGCTCAGTTCCATCGTATATAACTTGAATTGTGTCCCAGAAATCCTTATCAATTTTGCAGTTTATGATATTGTCAAACATGTCACCATCAACACCATTAAACAAAATTTTCATGGCCTTTTTATCCTTATGAACTTGTTCAATATCTGGATCAGACCATTCTGCTCTAGGCTTTGGGATAAATGCTTCATTTCCTGTAGCACCTCTCATAGGGACATGTGGACCCTTCTCAATACAGTCCACATATGCTTCATCTTGAGATAGGAGATGCAGGTGCATCTTTGATAAGTGGCATTTTATACCACTTAGAGCGTCTTATAATAGCTTAAATTGGTGTCTTGAAATCAAGTATTTTGTGTATTTGATGCGTTTTTCTAGTGTTTGTGCATTTCAGGGTATTAGTTGGATTGCGGGGGAGAATTCATCAATAATAAGCCTTGGCATGTGTTTAGCATTATAAGTGGGAAGAGAGGAGCAGATTGCAGCGAAGAAACGGAGCAAAACAGATCAATTTTCCAGAAAGGGTCTGAGCGCCCGTTCAGCTATGCTGAGCGGCCGCGCAGGGTCATAATTTCAGAATAATTATTTTAGACTCCTATTTCTGTTTGGCTTCCAACTTCCGAGTAATCTGAGTTTTATGGGACTCCTATATAAGTAGATTTCAGAGACGTTTCACAAAGGTTGGATTGTTGTATTAATCGAAGAGCGAAGGAGATAAGGAAGAAGACCGTTTTAGCACACCACAACGAAGATGAAGCATATTTTCTTGTGATTCTTTATTTCGTTGTAATGTTGGATGCTAGTTTTCTTACTTTGAACCTATTTACTCTTGTGACGTACTCTAGTTTAATATAATTAGTTTAGTTATTATTCTCCTGTGTTTATTTATCATGTTTTCATATGAACCCATGATGACGATAAGTGCTATCATGGGCTAATCGTGATCATGGGGTCGTAACGGATTTACTATGGAATTCTTTAGTTAAGTTGTTTAATACCTTAGTGTGTGATGATTGTATGATATCTAGTATTGGTTGTGCTTATTCGTCTTATGTGCGTCGCGAACATATAAGATAGGGTGTTAATCTCTTGTGAAGCGACGGTGGATCTTGAGATTTAGAACTTGCCATGCTAGCATAGGTTCATGTATAATGTTGCATGATTAGTGGGTAACTCTAACCGTTTTATTCGCCCTGTGTAATCAAAAGGAATAACTTGTTCTTAAATCGTTATGTTGTCAATTTCTGTAGACATATAGGGACTCCGCATAATTGATGCATATTCAACTTCTATCTTAATTGTGGATGTTTGGTAGAATGGTATTAGTACAATGAAAGTTGGCTTTTATAAGTTTCGTTTTATTCGATTAATATCATCACTATTGCATGCTAAGGGTAATAACAATGACTATTGAAGGAAGTAGTAATGAAGTTGTGATCTCATGAGTGTTTTAATATTGTTAATTCTAAGTGTTAATTAAGTGCTCAATTGTAGTAGTTAATTATAGTTAATAATTAGTTAATCAATTATAAGCGTTATTGTCTTAACATTGAGAAGTAATCATACATTGGTGAGTTAGTTTAATTGAACAATAATTAGTCTGAGTCTCTGTGGGAACAAACTAGAAAGTATTCTATATTACTTGCGAACGCGTATACTTGCGTGTATTATTAGCGCGTGATTTCGCCCTAACAAGTTTTTGGCGCCGCTACCGGGGACTTGGAGTATTTGTTTAGTTTATGTACTTACCATCATTGGTCATTAGGATTCAGTGATTAAGACGTGTTACTTATTGTTTCCGGTTGTGTTTCAGGTACTTTAGCGAGCGTTTATGCAAACTCGTTCTCGTACTCGCAAGAGGACTTTAGATACAGCTGAGGAGACAGACGAAGTTCTTGATATTCCGGAGAAGATAGATTTTGAAGATTCAGATTCAGGAAGTAAGCAGAAAGAGCCAGTAATCATGGGTGATCGTATTGTTCTGGCATATCCGGCTCTTATGGACTTTTCTCGGCCTAAAATTGATGACATTCAGTCAAGCATTCTTCATCCGGCTATCCAAGCTAACACCTTTGAAATCAAGCCAGGCACTATTCAGATGGTGCATAATTCTGTTTCTTTTGGAGGTGCTGCGACTGAAGACCCCAACATGCACACAAGGAATTTTGTCAAGATTTGCAGTACTTTCAAATACAATGGTGTGACTGATGAGGCTATCAAACTGAGGCTTTTCCCATTCTCTCTGAGGTATAAAGCTAAGGACTGGTTACATTCTGAACCAGCTGGGTCCATCACTACTTGGCAAGATCTTGCGCAAAAGTTTCTGGTGAAGTTTTATCCAATGGCAAAGACTGCTGCTATGAGGAGTGCTCTTACTGAGTTTGCGCAGCAACCTACAGAATATATGTGCGAAGCTTGGGAGCGCTACAAGGAAATGTTGAGAAAGTGTCCACATCATGGAATGCCCAATTGGATGGTGATCACTAGGTTCTATAATGGTTTGGGGGCCCAATCTCGGCCCATGCTTGATGCAGCAGCTGGAGGAGCCTTGTGGGCCAAAAGCTATATTGAGGCTTATAATCTTATTGAGACTATGGCTGCAAATGAGCATCAAAACCCAACTCAAAGGATGATACCTGGGAAGGTAGCAGGTATTCTGGAAGTCGATGCAGCCACCGCTATTGCAGCGCAGCTCCAAGCGCTGTCTATGAAGGTCGATTCTTTAACCACCTATGGAGTCAATCAGATAGCTATGGTCTGTGAGCTTTGTGCAGGTTCTCATGCTACGGATCAGTGTTCTCTTATTAACGAATCTGTTCAGTATGTGAACAATTATCAGCGACAACAACAGCCTGTGCCAACTACTTATCATCCTAATAATAGAAATCATCCAAATTTCAGCTGGGGTAATAATCAGAATGCTATTCAGCAACCATATCAGCAAGGTGTGAGTAAGTAGTTCAATCCACCTGGATTCCAGCAACCGCAACAATATGCTCAAAGGCAATCATATCCTCAACAGGGAGGTACAGCTACACCCACTAGTGCTGATTTTGAGGAACTTAAGTTATTGTGCAAGAGTCATGCGGTGTCGATCAAGACCTTGGAAAATCAAATTGGTCAAATAGCCAATGCAGTGCTAAATCGTCAACCTGGCACACTTCCCAGTGATATTGAAGTGCCAGGCAGGAAGGAAGCTAAAGAGCAAGTCAAGGCTATTACCTTAAGGTCTGGAAAGGTTGCTAATGCTGAAAAAGCAAAAGAAGGAGAAGCTGAAGTTGGAGATGAAAAAGCTAAGCAAAAGGAGAAAGTGGTGGAACCCAGGAAGACTACTGTTGAACACACTCTTCCTGGGGGTAATACAGGGGAGAAACAGCTCTATCCTCCACCACCTTTCCCTAAGAGATTGCAACAACAAAAGCTGGATAAGCAGATTAGTAAGTTTCTGGAGGTGTTCAAGAAACTTCACATCAATATACCTTTCGCTGAGGCTCTGGAGCAAATGCCTAGTTATGCGAGGTTTATGAAGAGTATTCTTTCAAGGAAGGTGAACCTGGATAACCTTGAGACCGTTGCTCTAACGGAAGAATGCAGTGCTGTGCTGCAGCAAAAGTTACCTCCAAAGCTTAAAGATCCAGGTAGCTTCACCATTCCTTGCACCATTGGCAAGTTGTCTTTTGACAAGTGCCTTTGCGATTTGGGAGCAAACATCAATCTAATACCGTTGTTGATCTTTAAAAAGTTGGATTTGCCTGATCCAAAGCCCACCTACATGTCTCTACAATTGGCTGATTGTTCTATTACTTATCCAAGAGGCATAGTGGAGGATGTGCTAGTCAAGGTGGATAAGCTCTTCTTTCCTGCCGACTTTGTTATTCTGGATTTCGAGGAAGATAAGAAGATTCCCATAATCTTGGGAAGACCTTTCTTGGCTACCGGCCGTACCTTGATAGATGTGCAGAAAGGTGAACTTACTATGCGGGTGCAGGATCAGGATGTGACATTCAATATATTCAAAGCAATGAAATTCCCTCCAGAAGATGAAGAGTGCTTAAAAGTGGATGTGATTGATTCTGCGATTACTTCAGAACTCGATCATATGCTAATGTCTGATGCATTAGAGAAGGCCTTAGTGGGGGATTTTGACAGTGATGATGAGGATGGCAATGAGAAATTACAATATCTTAATGCTTCTCCCTGGAAGCGAAAGCTAGACATGCCGTTTGAATCTCTTGGTACTTCTGACCTCAAAAATGCTGAAGGAAAGCTCAAACCATCAATTGAGAAAGCACCCACCTTGGAGCTTAAGCCATTGCCTGCACACTTGAGGTATGCTTTTTTAGGTGATGCATCTACTTTACCTGTTATTATTGCATCTGACCTTTCAGGTAGTGAGGAGGACAAGCTTTTAAGGATCTTGAGAGAATTCAAATCGGCTATTGGATGGACCATAGCAGACATCAAAGGGATCAGCCCTTCATATTGCATGCATAAGATTCTTCTAGAGGAGGGTAGTAAGCCGACGGTTGAGCAACAACGCAGACTTAATCCTATCATGAAAGATGTGGTGAAGAAAGAAATTCTGAAGTGGCTGGATGCAGGAATCATTTATCCTATTTCTGACAGTTCTTGGGTGAGCCCCGTGCAATGTGTACCTAAGAAAGGAGGTATCACTGTGGTAGCAAATGAGAAGAACGAGCTCATCCCCACTCGAACAGTCACAGGATGGAGAGTATGCATGGATTACAGAAAGTTGAACAAGGCCACGAGGAAGGATCACTTTCCTCTTCCGTTTATTGATCAGATGCTTGACAGGTTGGCTGGTCATGAGTATTATTATCTTCTGGATGGCTACTCAGGGTATAATCAGATTTGTATTGCACCAGAGGATCAAGAAAAGACTACCTTCACTTATCCATTTGGCACGTTTGCTTTTTGCAGAGTTTCGTTTGGGTTATGTGGCACACCGGCCACTTTTCAGAGATGTATGATGGCTATATTCTCTGACATGATTGGAAATAATGTCGAGGTGTTCATGGACGACTTCTCCGTCTTTGGACACTCGTATGATGAATGTTTGAATAATCTCCGTGCAGTGCTAAAAAGGTGTGTGGAAACTAATTTGGTGCTCAATTGGGAAAAATGTCATTTTATGGTGCGTGAAGGCATTATTCTTGGGCATAAAGTCTCTAGCAAGGGTCTTGAGGTGGACAAAGCCAAGGTGGGAGTCATTGTCGGCGTTTCATCAAGGACTTTTCGAAGATATCTAAGCCACTGTGCAACTTGCTTGAGAAGGATGTGCCTTTCAAATTTGATGATGAATGTTTGACGGCATTCGAGACTCTTAAAAAGAGTTTGATCACTGCACCAGTTATTACAACGTCTGATTGGATGGAGACTTTTGAGATGATGTGCGATGCGAGTGATTATGCGGTGGGCGCAGTTCTTGGGTAGCGCAAGAATAATCTCTTTCATGTGGTCTACTATGCCAACAAGACCTTAAATGGGGCCCAAATGAACTACACCACTACTGAGAAGGAGCTCTTGGCTATAGTCTTCGGTTTCAAAAAATTTCGATCTTATTTGCTTGGGACAAAAGTGACAGTATTCACTAATCATGCGGCCATTCGCTATTTGGTTTCCAAGAAGGATTCGAAGCCGAGACTCATTCGTTGGGTGCTCTTGCTACAGGAATTTGAGTTAGAGATCAAGGATCGAAAAGGTACTGAGAATCAAGTAGCTGACCATCTATCTAGATTGGAGAATCCCGAGTCTACTTCACATGATAAGACATTGATCAACGAATCTTTACCGGATGAGCAGTTGTTCACAGTTCAGGAGGAAGAGCCATGGTTTGCAGATATTATGAATTATCTTGTCAGCAATATAATGCCTCCTAATCTGACCACATCTCAAAAGAAGAAGTTTCTGCATGAGGTGAAGTGGTATATGTGGGATGAACCGTATTTGTTTAGACAGGGAGCGGAACAGATCATCAGGAGATGTATCCCATTCTGTGAAATGGAGGGGATATTACGAGACTGCCACTCCACAGTTTATGGTGGACACTATGATGGTGAAAAGACGGCAGCTCGTATTCTGCAAGCAGGTTTTTTCTGGCCTACTTTGTTTGAGGATGCTCATCAGTTTATTTTAAGGTGTTATCATTGCCAAAGAGTGGGAAACCTTATGAGAAAGGATGAGATGCCGTTAAATGTGATGCTTGAAGTCGAGGTCTTTGATGTATGGGGAATCGATTTCATGGGGCCTTTGGTTTCATCCTGCAACAATCAGTACATCTTGCTGACAGTCGATTATGTCTCAAAATGGGTAGAAGTCAAGGCTCTACCGATAAATGATGCAAGGGCAGTGTTGAATTTTCTTCATAAGCAGATTTTCACAAGGTTTGGAATGCCACGAGTAATCATAAGTGATGAAGGGTCACATTTCTGTAACCGTAAGTTCACTCCTATGATACAGCGCTACAATGTGACTCATCGAGTTGCTACTGCTTATCATCCGCAAACAAATGGTCAAGCGGAAGTGTCTAACAGAGAGATCAAGCACATTTTAGAGAAGGTTGTTTGTCCGTCAAGGAAGGATTGGTCTTTAAAGCTCGATGAAGCTGTTTGGGCTTACAGGACAGCATACAAAACTCCACTTGGTATGTCCCCGTTTCAACTGGTGTATGGTAAGGGATGTCATTTACCTGCGGAGCTTGAGCATAAGGCCTATTGGGCGTTGAAGAATTTGAACCTGGATTTAGATGCAGCTGGAAAGAAGCGAATGCTTCAGCTTAATAAACTTGATGAATTTCGACTCCAAGCGTACGGGCACAACAAAATGTACAAGGAAAAAGTGAAAAGGTGGCACGATAGGAAGCTACATCCTAAGTTATTCATGCCGGGGCAACAAGTTCTCTTATTCAACTCTCGTCTCCGACTTTTTCCTGGAAAGTTGAAATCAAGGTGGTCTGGACCTTTTAATGTCAAAACCGTGTTTCCACATGGAGCGGTGGAGATTTTTGAGAATGATCCGGACCAAGCATTCAAGGTTAATGGTCAACGTTGGAAGCACTACTATGGGGACACGGCAAACCGGGAAGTGGTTAGTGCCGTTTTATTGTCAACTTGAGGAAGGTACGCAACGTCAAGCTAATGACGAAAAAGAAGCGCTTCGTGGGAGGCAACCCATGATTTGTTGTTACAGGAACCCTTAGAAGTTAATAACCTATCCAAAACCACAAAAAAATTAAAAAAATGGAGCATGGAAAAAAAAATTCCAGAAGCCCCCTGAGTGCCCGCTCAGCTATGCTGAGCGACCGCTCAGCAAGCTGGGTGCCCGCTCAGCCCTGCTGAGCGACCGCTCAGGGGCCGACTGGGAGAAATTTTTTTTATGATCAATAAAAAACCAGAAAAAATTAGAAAAATAAAAACACAAAACAGAGCCCATAAACCCACGACCTATTTCCCCATTATCCTATGATTTTAACCCTTAACCCCACTCCTAATCAAATTCTACCCTAATCCATACCCTATATATACATACACATATCCCATATATCTCCCATACACTTTCAAAACTTCAACTCTCTCCCAAACACAAAAACACAAATCTCAAGCACTTTTACTCAGTTTCGATGGCACCCAAGAGAGCAAGGACTATCGATAGCAGCAGCATTGTCCCTACTGCTGATTCCTCGAGGGGTACTGCTGCGAGGCCTCGTTTGAATGATAGGGTTGTTGAGGAGGAGTACACTAGGCTTCTGGGGAAGCCAATTTTGAAGGAGAGGGGATTCTTACCATCGGGGAGGGATGGTGAGTTGTGACCTATGATTGCTGAGAATGGGTGGATAGCTTTTTGTGAGTCGCCTGAAGCAGTGCCGATGAGTGTGGTTCGCGAGTTCTATACGAACGCGAAGGCCGAGAAGAATGGGTATTCCGTGGTCCGGGGGATGACGGTGGATTATCACCCTGCGGCGATTCTCCGTGTGATTGGGCAAAGACAGAGGATGCCCAAGGAGGAGAACTGGAGCGAGAAGACTGCTCAGGATTTTCACTTGGATTTGATTTGTGCTTCTCTCTGTAGGCCGGGCACAGTTTGGACCTTCAAGACTGGAACTAATGAGTATCGTCACTTTCCGGCGATAGCCATGAATAGGTATTCCCGCGCATCGAATGCTTTTATTTGTGCTAATATTTTTCCTACTTCGCATGCACATGAGGTCACAGTTGAGAGAGCACAGTTGTTATGGGAATTTTGAATGAGGAGTACTATATGGACCTTGGTGAGTTCATCTACCAAGGAATTCTGAAGTTTTTGAGGGGAGCTAAGCACATGAACATCCCTTATGCATCTATGGTTACCAAGCTTTGCCGAGCGGTGGGAGTTCAAAGGCCGTCTCATGAGCAGTTGCAGTTGGCGGCCGCTCCTATTGACTCCGGGACTCTGCATGCGATGCAGGAGTGGACCGGTGGTGAGCCCGAGGAGCATGGGCTGGGTTATCGTCTTCCAGGAGGGCGTCCAGCATGAGGTGCTACCATGGCGAGGCCAAAACGTGATGAGGCTGGTTCTTCTAGAGCTCAGGAGTGTGCTGGGATGGCTGATGCCCAGTATAGGAGGTTGTCACGGAGGATGGATGTTATGTACGAGATGCAGAGCAGGTTTGCTCAGGAGCTCACCATTGCACTAGGGACTGCTTTTCGAGGCCTTGGAGCTGACATCCAGTGGCCAGTTTTGGTAAGGACTCTGCATATCCGCCTCCTGATACACCACCCTCTGAGGGTGATGATTATGATGATGATCTCTCCGAGTAGGTATACCATGTGTTCCTTTGTACTACCTTCACTGGGGACAGTGAAGATTTTAAGTTTGGGGGTGGTAGTTAAGGAATATTTTGTGTGTGTGTCATATAGTTGCATATTCATGATAGTTTAGTTCATATAATTGCATAATTTTTTCCATATAGCTTTTTTATTATAGCTTTAATTGTTTATCATGTCATGTAGCTCATACATTTTCCATGATCCCTTTTGCGCTGATTTACCAATTGATTTGTGATGTTGATGCGAGTGTAGTGATATCGTTAAAGTAATGTTGAGTCGTGTAGGTTGATATGCATGCTAGAAACACTTGTATTTTCACTAAGTCTTAGAGAATGCTTAAGGACTAGATTGTTGTTATGGTTTGATAGTTTTCGAGGTTAATCTATTTATTATGCTTAGAATTTTATAATAGGTCCTTAGTGATAAAAGGCATGAAAAGAAATAAAATGGAGTAAAAAATGAAAATCGTTGCTAATTGTGGCTAGGCGTCAAATGGCTAGTAGTCGGCTCGTATGTTTATGCGAGTAGTCTAGGGTTGAGCAAGATGGAGCGAAACACACTTGCTCAGAAATTTTGAGAAAAAAAGAAAAAAAAGAAAAAAAAGAAAAGAAAAAAGAAAAGAAAAAAAAAGAAAAAATTAGGAGTTAATGCATAATTGATCACGAGTGGGCTCTTTGGTATTCGAGTTATTAAGTTCTTAGGGGACTTTGTGTCTAGTGACCTAAGGCTTTTATAGTCTGGGATCCGCTAACCTAACGCTCGCTACATGGATGCCATTGTATAAGTCTTTTATGGACCTCACTCATTGAACGGTCAAATAAGCATTTGTTTGTTATAAATAAAAAGCATGATTCCGTAATAAGCTTTAGGATTCTTGAAGTGTTATAAGTCACTTTGTGCCTAGAATTTTTATTCTTTGTATAATCATGTGATTGCCTTGATGATAGTTGAGTCATGATAATTGATCTAGTTCTGAAGCATATCTGTTAAGCATTTGCACACACCACTTTTCTGGCTGTATGTTAGTTTGCAGGATTTGATTGATCTTTATTCGCCTAATTGCATTTGTTGAGATATCGTAAGTTGGTTGGTTTGGTCGTAGTAAGGGGGATCGCTGCATTTCATATAGATTGCATTCTTGCATGTTTTTATTTTGTTTTTGAGTCTGTGACACTTAAGGACAAGCATCGATTTAAGTTTGGGGGTGTGATAAGTGGCATTTTATACCACTTAGAGCGTCTTATAATAGCTTAAATTGGTGTCTTGAAATCAAGTATTTTGTGTATTTGATGCATTTTTCTAGTGTTTGTGCATTTCAGGGTATTAGTTGCATTGCGGGGGAGAATTCATCAATAATAAGCCTTGGCATGTGTTTAGCATTGTAAGTGGGAAGAAAGGAGCAGATTGCAGCGAAGAAACGGAGCAAAATATATCAATTTTCCAGAAAGGGTCTGAGCGCCCGCTCAGCTATGCTGAGCATCCGTGCAGGAAGCTGAGCGCCCGCTCAGCTATGCTGAGGGGCCGCGCAGGGTCGTAATTTCAGAATAATTATTTTAGACTCCTATTTCTGTTTGGCTTCAAACTTCTGAGTAATCTGAGTTTTATGGGACTCCTATATAAGTAGATTTCAGAGACGTTTCACAAAGGTTGGATCGTTGTATTAATCGAAGAGCGAAGGAGATAAGGAAGAAGACCGTTTTAGCACACCGCAACGAAGAGGAAGCATATTTTCTTGTGATTCTTTATTTTGTTGTAACGTTGGATGCTAGTTTTCTTACTTTGAACATATTTACTCTTGTGACGTATTCTGGTTTAATATAATTAGTTTAGTTATTATTCTCCTGTGTTTATTTATCATGTTTTCATATGAACCCATGATGACGATAAGTGCTATCATGGGCTAATCGTGATCATGGGGTCGTAACGGATTTACTATAGAATTCTTTAGTTAAGTTGTTTAATACCTTAGTGTGTGTTGATTGTATGATATCTAGTATTGGTTGTGCTTATTCATCTTATATGCGTCGCGAACATATAAGATCAGGTGTTAATATCTTGTGAAGCGACGGTGGATCTTGAGATTTAGAACTTTCCATGCTAGCATAGGTTCATGTATGATGTTGCATGATTAGTGGGTAACTCTAACCGTTTTATTCGTCCTGTGTAATCAAAAGGAATAACTTGTTCTTAAATCGTTATGTTGTCAATTTCTGTAGACATATAGGGACTCAACATAATTGATGCCTATTTAACTTCTATCTTAATTGTGGATGTTTGGTAGAATGGTATTAGTACAATGAAAGTTGGCTTTTATCAGTTTCGTATTATTCGATTAATATCATCATTGTTGCATGCTAAGGGTAATAACAATGACTATTGAAGGAAGTAGTAATGAAGTTGTGATCTCATGAGTGTTTTAATATTGTTAATTCTAAGTGTTAATTAAGTGCTCAATTGTAGTAGTTAATTGTAGTTAATAATTAGTTAATCAATTTTAAGCGTTATTGTCTTAACATTGAGAAGTAATCATACATTGGTGAGTGAGTTTAATTGAACAATAATTAGGCTGAGTCTCTGTGGGAACGAACTAGAAAGTATTATATATTACTTGCGAACGCGTATACTTGCGTGTATTATTAGCGCGTGATTTCGCCCTAACAATCTTCACCTTCCAATGGTTATAGTTGTCTTTGTCAAGAAATGGAATCTTTACTCCAACATCTTTTTTGCTCATCTTGTTAGTTGTTGTGATCTTTAAACTCTTTGTTCTTCAAGAGCTTGCTCTGATACCAATTGTTATTCCTAAACAATCTAAACAAGAATTACAGAAGGGGGTTGAATGTAATTCTGGCTTCTTTTCAATTTCAAGAACAGTTATTCTACAAATAAATAACTATGTTTGATTTAGCAATTGTGCGGAATGAAAGTAGTGTAGAAATTAAAACACAAAGTATTTAAATACAAGTACTTAAAACTTTCTGGTGGATTAAACTTTTCCACCAGAGATATATATTAAGTAGAGAACTCTGTGTTGCAAAAATGTACACAACTGCTTACAAGTTGAACTACCAGAACAGAGAAATTATTTACATATTTTTCCTTATTTATTTCTCTGGTAATTGCTTACTAACTTGGATAGATAGTCCTTTTTATTCTACTAGATACACTTGGTTTATATATCACCAAGTCACATGATAAAAAGAATAAGACAACATTTCTTTGCCTAATATCATGCTGCTTCACTTCTCTTTCCAGCATCTTTGAATATCTTCAGTTTAGCATGGAAATGGAAATGCTTCTTTGTTCTCTAAACCCTGCAAATAGGCTGCCACATTCCATTTGCGTACAATCAACGCATGTGACTGTCAACTCACTATCAACTGCCCTTTTGAATTGGAACATCCGTTGAAGCTTCATTGAATCATCAGTTGAAACTGTGGTTGATCATCCGTTGAAACTTTGGCTGATCATCCGTTGAAGCTTGAGTTGATCATCCGTTGAAGCTATGTGAATCATCCGTTGAGACTATTTTCTTGGCAGTTAACTCTATTTAATTTACAAGATTACAAGGCATCTGATATTTATAATTAGCCAACCTATCTTGTATATCAATCTAGTGGTCAACAAGACCTATACATTCTACAACATTTAGTTCACTAACCCATTATGATATGCAGGAATGTGCTACTATTCTTATAATTACATAAGCTACTCTTTCAATGGATGTTGAAATGATCATCCGTTGAAAGCTACAATTTCACTTAAATCAAATCTACTTAGTGTTTTGTTCAAGTTATCATCAAGTACACAACATATTCCTAACAATTAGGAGTGCATACCTCTTCATGGAAATTGACATAACATTCACTGGACCAAAGAGATCAATATAAAGTAGATGATATGGTTCAAGAATGGAGGATTCAGTTTTACTCTTGAAAGAAGTTTTCCTTTGCTTGGCTTTCTGGCATGAGTCAGATAAGCCATCAGGAGTAAAAATTGTATTGGGCAATCCTCTTATAAGATCTTTCCTCACAAGTTCATTGATATTGTTGAATTTGAGGTAAGAAAGTCTTTTATGCCAGTTCCAGCTGTCTTCCTTAGATGCTCTACTTAGTAGACAAGCTTCTAAATCATCAATACTTGTGGAGACCCTGGCTTCATATTGTTAGTGTGTGTGCTCTATAGACAACACTATTATGTTAATGTTATGAGATATTTAGATTATTAATTATGATTCTATGGATTATTCTTTAGTAATTTATTATATCTTTATTTTCTGCGATAAAATGTTAGATTAATAAATATCCTTGAAATATGATATGTAAATATATATCTCTAAGTACGTGACTTAGAAAAGAGATTATGAGAATAGTATTGATATTCCTAAAGGTCCCTAGTCAAGTATTATTGTTAAGGGACGATAATAAATACGTTGAGACTAGTGTGTTTGTTAACTGATGATCACATCTCATTGATCATAGGTATGGTGATACTAAAATCAAAACACAGGCACATGTATTAGATACATGGTGCTGGATTGACCCGTTGTGAGATACTAAATGTTTAAAGTGTCATAAGTTAATCTCACAGTGATAATGATGTATTGGTCCTTAGACTTGAAATCATTAATTTTTGTATACGAGAATTAATATGTTTTGATACTATTAAAAGTTATCCTTGACCGGGTAGTAATAAAAGTAGACATTGGGTATATTATGAATCGTATGAGAAATATAAATGATCTAGATGGGATTTAGCCCTCCTATATTAAAGTAGTGATATTATTGGCCTCTTGATTGAGTAAGACTATAAAATGCATGGTCATGCTCAAATACTGATTTGTTTAATGGTTTACTAATTGATCAAGGAAAGAAGGATTAAACGTTAACAGAGGATGACACAATGCATGCCTCGAGTTTGATCTATAATATAAGGCTAAAGGGATTATATTACATTGTACATTATTCATGAAAGGTTTAATTGAATCACCAATTATTATTATTACTTGGGGATCAATGATGTATTACTAGATGCCACTCATTGTTTATAATTTTATTATTAGAAAATAAAATTATTTTCAACGTAATAATAACCTAAAGGGTCACACACACAGAACGTTTGAAACCGAATGTTATTTAAATTATGAATTTAAATATTTTATTATTATTAATTCGAATTTAATTATTAAATTAATTAAGTGGGACTTGATTAATTGCATATATAATAGAATTCGAATTTAATAATAATATAAACCCAAAATCAGAATGGGTCCTTTTAGAAGCCCATTAAGATTAGGGTTAGGCCATAATCCTCTCTCCCCTACATATACATTAAGATGTATATTTTTAGGGTTAGAAGTCAAATCAAGTTTTTAGAGAAAAACCCTAGCAGCTCTACATCTTAGAGAGGCTAGAGAGAGAGAAAATAAAGGCAACCAAATCGGCTAGTACCTACTCCGGTGATCGTTGGACGATCGGACGTTCGTGTGGATACCTTGAAGAGCAGATCTTCGAAAGGAGGGTTGCTGTGTTGGTTCATCAATATCAGATCGTTCATTATAATCAGTAGGAAAGCTTTATTAAGGTAAACATCCATTCTCCATAATTATCCAATCATTATACATAGATCCTGCGGTAGGGATTCAAAGTTTTTTATTTTTCCTTTACATTTATATTGCTTGAATTTCTAACACATATAAACTACCATGCCTTACACCAGTCAATGCAATCTTGCCATTAGACTTACTGATAATTTCACAATGCTCCTCATAGAAGTTGACATGGTAACCTCTGTCACATATTTGACTCACAATGATGAGATTATGCTTGAGTCCTGCAACTAGAGCTACAATTTCAATCATGACATTTCCAACTTTGATTTTGCCATATCCCAAGATTTTTCCTAAGTTGCCATCTCCATAAGAAACGCTTAGGCCAGCCTTCTCCTCAAATTCTGATAGCAGGGATTTATAACCAGTCATATGTCCTGAGCATCCACTATCCAAGACTAGAGCATTCCTCCTATCACCCTACAATCAGTAATTTAAATCAGTTAGTGTTTTAAGGACCCAGACTTGCTTGGATCCTTTGGCTTTTTTAAGTTTTTTAACATATGCTGCATAAGACTTTTTATCAGAGTTTATGTTAACATCCTTACTATCAGTATTTATACATGCAGAATCATATTTTGCTTTAATTAAAGAGGGTTTCAGTTTATAATAATCATAATACAAACTGTGATACTCTTTACATGTATAAATAGAATGCCAAACACTACCAAAATGAAAACAAGGACTCTGTGGTTTATATCTAACTATTTTATTCCTAAACTTTGATTTGGAAGAAACAGTATTTATCTTTTTATTCTTCTTACAAGAATTAGCAAGATGATTAGTGCTACCACAATTTAAACAGGTCTTTCTAGGTGAATTAGGAGGAGTTACATGTTTTACATTCTTATTAACACCTACCTTGCCATTCATATTTTTCTTAGACCTTTTCCTCTTGTCTTTCATGTGTAGATCCTTCAGTTTTTGCTTAAGCTGCATCTGAGTCATTGAACAAATATTTACTGAGTTTGTGTGAACTTGTTCACTCTTATCAATAATTAAGTTTGATCTAGGTGTTGAGGTTGTACCTTCATCATGGATTGACTTAACAATATTAGTACTAGGATTAAACTTAATGGTCCTTATTTGAACCTTGTTCAGTTTGACTTTGCTATAAATTTTTATTGGTTATGTTCTCTCAGTTTCTTTTCCACTTTTCTTATCAGAATTAGATCTAGCTGAATACCTAATTCTGATCCCCAATAGCCATTCTCTAAAATCTCCTGAGTTGACTTTCCTGAGTTAGTCCAAAGTTTAATGACTTCTCTTTCTGCTAGCTCCTTCTCTAGATAAGCATGTTTTTCTAACAATTTTTCCTTAACATAAACAGCATTGTCTCTTTCTCTTTGAATTTCTACCATGGAAAGCAACTTAATTTCTAGGTGATCATTCATTTTCTTCAACACAGAGTTTTCACTCTTGATTCTATTATTCTCTAAGGTTTGATCCCTATAACTAACATGCAGAGACTTAAGAAATAATCTTAATTCATAGATATCATCAGTATCAAAAGCAATAATAGTCTGAAGTACCTTTAATTCAGCATTGTCAGCCTCAACATTAGCTTTTGCCACGAGAGCATAATTGACTCCATCATCTGAATCTAATGAATCATCCCAGTTTCTCTTCCTTGAGATCAAGGCTTGTTTCTTCTTAGCTCTGGGTTTTCTGCAGTCAGCTGAAAAGTGTCCAATTCCATCACAGTTGTAACATCTCTCTTTTGACTTGTCAAGTTTTCCAGTCCTAGATTCCTTCCCATCAGTATTTCTTCGGTTGTTCCTCTTATCAGAGTTTGAGGAACTAGAACCTTTTCTGGAAAATCTTCTCCCTTTCTTGAAGTTCTTGTAGACCATCTTCTTGAAGCTTTTAACCAGTAGGGCAGCCATTTGATCCATATCTTCATTGTTGTTATGATCGCTGTCAGTATTTGATTCAATATCAGTATTTGAGTCATCATCATAATTTGATGATTCAGTATCTGATTTACAATCATGGCTTTCTCTTTGGAGTAGCTTTTCCTCTTAGCTTTCTCCTTTGGCTTCTCTTCTACCTTGAGTGCAACTGGTCTAGATTTAGATCCTCTTCTCTTGCTTCTTTTCTCCATCTCTAGTTCATGAGTTTTCAGAACTCTACAGATCTCATCTAGAGGTGTGTTATCAAGTTGATAGTTATCCCTTTTTGATGTGACTTTAAAGTCCCACTTTTCAGGGAGAGCAAGTAGGAACTTCAAGTTTGAGTCCTCCAAATCATATTCTTTGTTCACAAGGGATAAGTCATTCAACAACTTCTGAAATCTGTCATAGATCTCAGTTAAGGACTCATTGTCCCTCGAGTCAAAGTGCTCATATTCTTGAGTAAGTACTATCCTCATGTTCTTCTTGATAGCAGTTGTACCTTGAAACATTACTTCTAAAGCATCCCATATCTCTTTTGTTATCTTAAATCCAATAACTCTATCAGACATAATACTATCAATACTGTTATGCAAGATGTGTCTGACCTTAGCATCCTTCATGATAGATGAGATATTTTCAGGAGAGGCTTTGTCTATCAACTTATCTGGTTCTCCTGCAAGCAAAACAACTGCCTTCATTAGTGTATGAGGACCATCATATATCCTGTTTAGATATTTAGGATCCGTGGCTTCCAAGCACATGGCCATCCTGACTTTCAATATTGGATATTCATGTATTTTCAGGATAGGCACCTTGATTGCTTCACACCTACTCATGTTGCTGCTTATCTGTGATGTGGCTAGGGGTGGTCACTTCGGATTCTGTGTTTCTTCTTCTTTGTCCGATATTGTTGATTAATTTTCAAATCTTAAACTGTGTGTACGTTAACAGCAAGCTCTGATATCAATTTTTAGGCCCTTAATCAACTGTAGAAAGAGGGTGAATACTGTTAATACAATCAATTCAACAAAGCTTTAATATAACCAACAATTTTTATATTAATTGATAAAAACCTATTACAAACATACCCTCTCAAAAGGATGAACAAATATCCTTGAGAGCTGCTAGGTTATGCAAAAGATATAACAATGTCGTAATACATATAGCATGAACCTGATCTGTGCTTTATATAGAGCACATCTACACAATGTATAAGGATTCCTATTCTATTAACAACAAGGAAACCTATATAATGCTTATGAGATAAAGTCATTCACCGCCTTGAGTTCCTGTTTCCTTTTCCTTATCGAAGATCAACTGATGTGATAAATACTGATTACATTAACCGTCGATATCAGTATCCGTCAATATCATCATCTATTGATGTCATCATCATCCGTTGATATAAGTTCTAAAGTGAACTTCTGATAGTTTCTGCTTGATATCATCAATTGCTCCTAACATTATTCAACAGGGATTGAAAAAAGTCTTTTAAAATTTGGGGTATTCAACTTAGATTTTAGAAAGTCCATTAAAATATGGTGGTACTCAATTTGGATTTTAAAAAATCCATTAAAATTTGGTGGTATTCAAAAGATTATGGTTTTTTTTTGTATTTTAAAATATTGTAGATTTTGATGAATTTGCTAGTGTATTTTATGTATTTAGAAATATTATCAAAATCCAAGAGATTTTGATGAATTTGTATTAATCACTACTTAAATCAGCAAGACTCTACGAGATTTACTCTACAAGTCCGCTAAAATCCACGTACAATTAAAATCAACTAAAATCAGTAACAATCATTCAAAATCAATGGATTTTTATAAATCCTTTAAAATCTGAATTAAATACACCCCCCCCAGTTATGCATTTTTAATCTTTTTAATTGCGTAACATATTTGTAATTTAGTAATGATTTCAATAACAAAATACTTCACTACTCACCTGACAAAAAAAAATCACGTTACTCATAGTTTATTTGACAAAACTCAAATTTTTTGCTTAACTCTCCATTCAACATATGTGTTTATGTTTAGTTTACTCTATTTGAAAATAACATGACATTGTATCGAATATATTTTTATTTTTTTCATTTTAAATATACATCGACTATCATGTTTATATCCATCCAGTAAATACATATTACTTGGCACAAAGAAAAAAATGTATTATTTGCTTATTGAGCTATATTAGTAATTTTGTGTCGTCGGTATTGTCTAACATGGAAATCATACACATTGATAAACAATCAACTTATATTTGATATACATGAGTTCAAACATAATACATTAACAAAGCATGACCTTACTTACTAATAATTTCTATGTTTAAAAATATGGTTTAAACCTTTTCATATAAATTAAAATTTAAAATTATCTATTTTTTTAAAAAAATACTGAATATATATATATAGAGAGTTCTAGAGAGAACCCTCTTAAAAAATTTAAGGGAACGAGAGAACCTTTCGTCTAAAATAAGATTTTAAATATTTTTTAGCTAATTTTATAAAATAATTATTCATTAATATAATAATAGTCATTACATAAATTTTAAAATCAAGATTTAAATTAAAATTTATGAGATTCATAAATAGATTTATAAAATTTATGAGATTAAAAAACATATACCTAAAATTTATGAGATACATAAGTAGATTCTAAATTTGTTTTCATGATTTTTTTGAAAATTTTAAACAAATTATTGTTTGTAATTAATTTTATGGAAGCACTAGAAAAATAAAAATAAACACCTTTTTAAAATTTTAAAATTAATTTTTAAAAAAGGTTTCCTCGTTCCCTTTTTAAGGGGTTCTCTCTTGAGCGTTGGAATATATATATATATATATATATATATATATATATATATATATATATAAATACACACACATTGTGACACCCTCCAAACCCGGGGTCTAGATTTGGGGGTCACTGCCCAATAAACAAAGCTAAAATAGGCATAGCGGAATAATATAATAAATATGACCCCTTGCATGCAACTAGACCGATCACAGGTTATAGTATGGAACATGCACTAAAAAAAACCAAATGTTATTACAACTTACAAGTCTATTTAGTTTTACAACTTATTCAAATTTTATTACAAATCTCTAGACTATTCAAGTGTCCCAAAATGTCTACCTGGAAAACACACCAAACTATTTACAAGCACTCGACTTTTGATCAAACCTGGAACTCAAGCCTGTTCTGGCTTAGCTGAAAGAATAGAAGGCTTAGCTGAAAGAATAGAATAATAAACAAGTATGAGCGAAAGATGTTAGATATATTTGATAATGTCATGTGTAATATGATTTGTGTTTAGTTTTCAGATCTTACATAACAGGACAAATCAGTACTTAACCGGAAATCAGCACTTATACTGAAGACAGAACTTAAGATATCAGAACTTAAGTTATCAGAACTTAAGGTTCAGAAGATATTTATCAGCAGATAATATCAGGACTTAAGATGACTTTCAGATAAGGCAGGCGGCTGATTGAAAGGAAAGAAGATCGAGACTAAGACAGAAAGAATTGTGCATGAAGAAGGATATCTATGAAGAATAGAATACTTGGAAGAAAAGATAACTAGTTGATATATTTTAGGAAGCAGAATTATATTCCATATCAATTAGAACATTATCTTGTAACTGTATAGTATATAAACACAGGCATAGAGTTTACACTATAAGTGTTACGATTATTGAAGTTATTATTCTTTGTAACTCTAGCAGCTCTCGTGATAATTTGTTCATCACTGAGAGAGGAAAGTTCCATATTGTAACAGAGTTTATTGTGTTGAATAAAATCTATTTTCTGTTACTTAAGTTCTTATATTTGATTTGATTGTGCTAAACACTGTATTCAACCCCCTTATATAGTGTGTGTGACCTAACAAGTGGTATCAGAGCCTTTTGTTAACACACAAACAGTTTAAGATCCAAAATCAATCATGTCTGAAGAAGAAACTCCGACCAAGCACACCAAAACTGAAGAACCTCCAAAAACTGTAACTCATAGTCGATATGAGACTATAAGAGTTCCCATGTTGAAACCTTCTGAGTATTCCATATGGAAAGTGAAGATGGCTATGTTTCTGGAAGCTACAGATCCAGAATATCTCGACAGGATTTATGAAGGACCACATATGCCAACCAAACTCTCTATGGAAGTTGCAGGATAGCCAGCAAAGTCTGTACCAAAGGAGAAAAGTGATTACACTGCTGAAGATATCTCATCGATTGCAAATGATGCAAAGGTAAGACACTTGCTGCATAGTGCCATTGATAATGTCATGTCAAATAGGGTAATTAACTGCAAGACTGTAAAAGAGATATGGGATGCTTTGGAAACAAGGTGTCAGGGAACTGATTCAATCAAGAAGAACAGGAAGACAATACTCACTCAAGAGTATGAGCACTTTGACTCAAAGCCTGATGAGTCATTAACTGATTTATATGACAGATTTGTCAAACTCTTGAATGATTTGTCACTAGTTGACAAAGAGTATGATATTGAAGACTCAAATCTTAAGTTCCTATTAGCTCTTCCTGAAAGATGGGATTTGAAGGCCACAATAATAAGAGACAACTATAATCTTGATGAAACAACTCTTGATGAAATTTATGGGATGCTCAAGACTCATGAACTTGAGATGGAACAAAGAAGCAAGAGGAATGGAATAAAGTCAAGAACAGTTTCCTTTGTGGCTGAGGAGGAAAGTCCCAAAGTAGCTGCCTCAAGAAAAGGCAAGGAAAAAGCTCTCATCACAAAGTCTGATACTGAGTCATCAAGTTCTGATAGTGATGATGACTCAGAAACTGAAAGTATACCTGAGATGGACCATGATGAGGAGATGATGAAGTTGTGTGCTCTTATGGTGAAAGGAATCACAAAGATTGCATAACGGAAATTCAGAAGAGGAAAGAAGTTTTCCAGGAAAGGTGCAAGTTCTGAAAAGAAAGGTTTCAGAAAATCTGAAGGCAAAGGAGGAAAGTCTGACAGAGGAGATTACTCAAATGTTAAATGCTACAACTGTGGTGAGAAAGGCCATATATCTCCAGATTGCAGAAAAGGGAAAAGTGACAAAGGCAAGGCTCTTGTCACAAAGAAGAAAAGATGGTCAGATGGTTCAGATTCTGAGAATGAGGAAAACTATGCCTTGATGGCAAATGCTGATAGCAGTTCTGATATTACTGACTTAAAAGTACCTCAAACTACTTATGCATTTCATACTGATGATATTACTGAGTTAAGAAGATATCTTAAAACCATGTTCATTAATTATAAAGATCAAACTTTAACATGTGAAAGATTAACTTCTGAAAATCTTGCTTATAAAAAGAGGAATGATTATTTAGAAAAAGAGTTAGTCATGTTCCATCAAACTCAGAAAGATAGAGATGATGCCTTTTAAGTTAGGGATGACAGGACTTGGACTAGCTCTGATAAAGCAACTCAGGATATTCTTAGTAGTGGAAACTGGAAAGAGGGCTTAGGTTATGGAGATGGTAAGAACAGTAAGGGAACTGTAGAAACTGAGCCTATAGTTGTTAAACAAAAACCAAAGGTAAATCCTATTAAGTTTGTAACTGCAAAGTCTGATATTGATAAATCAGAAGTTAAGGAGAAAGTAACTTCTGACAAACCTAAACAGGATAAGCCAACTGAAGTTAACATAGGCTTAATGACAAAGAAGCAGCTTAAGCATAAGCTGAAAGATGTTAAGAATATAAACAAGGTAAAGTCACCTAGGAAAAATAGGAATGGAAAGGAAGGTGTGAACAAAAGTAATAATTATAAGCCTGTTCCTAATGCTCCTAGAAAAATATGTCATAACTGTGGAAATTCTAACCATCTGGCTTCTTTTTGTAGGAAGAATAAGAATATAAACTCCTTACCTTCAAAATCAGGAGTTAAGAGTCAGTCTGTTAGATATAAGCCAAAAAAATCCTTGTTTTCGTTGTGGTAGTTTATGGAATTCCATTTATACTTGTAAGGAATATCATAGTTTGTACTACGATTATTATCTAATAAAACCTTCTGTAAAGAAAGTTAGCATTATTCCTTCTAGTATAAGTTCTGATGCAAAGTCTGATATTGCAAATTCTGATAAGAAAACTGTTAACATAAACTCTGATGCTAAATCCGTTGCAAATGTTAACAAACTTATAAAGGCCAAAGGATCAAAGTAAGTCTGGGTACTTAAAACTAATCATTAGTGGTCTTTGTGATTGCAGGGCAACAGGAAGAACATTTTAGTTCTGGACAGTGGATGTTCTGGACATATGACTGGAAATAAAGCCCTGCTATCAGACTTTGTGGAGAAAGCTGGCCCAGGTGTTTCTTATGGAGATAGCAACATTGGAAAAACTCTGGGATATGGCAATATCAATCTTGGGAATGTCATCATTGAAAAAGTAGCTCTGGTCTCAGGACTTAAACACAATCTGCTGAGCGTGAGTCAAATCTGTGACAGAGGTTATCATGTGGATTTCTTTGAAGAACACTGTGAAGTTGTAAGAAAATCTACAGGCAAAGTTGTTCTGAAAGGATACAGGCATGGTAACATTTATGAAGCCAAGCTTTTAACAAGTACTGATGGTTCTGTAATCTGTCTGTTGAGTAGAGTATCAATTGAAGAAAGCTGGGATTGGCACAAGAAACTCTCTCATTTAAATTTCAACAATATAAATGAACTAGTCAAGAAAGATCTTGTGAGAGGATTGCCAAAATCAGTATTTGCTCCTGATGGCCTTTGTGATTCATGTCAGAAGGCAAAACAAAGAAAATCTTCATTCAAGTGCAAGACTGAATCATCAATTATTGAGCCTTATCACCTACTACATGTTGATCTATTTGGTCCAGTTAATGTCATGTCTATTACAAAGAAGAAATATGCTATGGTCATAGTGGATGAGTTCACAAGATACACATGGGTGTATTTCTTGCACACAAAAAGTGAAACTGTATCTATCTTGATTGATCATGTCAAACAACTGGATAAATTGGTCAAAGATTCTGTGAAGATCATAAGAAGTGATAATGGCACTGAGTTCAAGAATTTGATCATGGAAGAGTTCTGCAAAGACCATGGAATAAAGCAGGAATTTTCTTATTGAAAGAAAGAATAGAACTCTTATTGAAGCTGCACGAACTATGCTTGATGAAGCAAAGTTGCCAACCTACTTTTGGGCTGAAGCTGTGCAGACTACTTCTTTTACTCAGAATGCAACACTCATTAACAAGCATTGGAAAACACCATATGAGATGGTGAAGAAAAAGAAGCCAAATCTGAAGTATTTTCATGTATTTGGATGCAAGTGTTTTGTTCTTAAGACTCATCCCGAACAGCTATCCAAATTTGATCTAAAAGATGATGAAGGAATTTTTGTTGGATATCCACTTTCTACAAAAGCCTTCAGAGTCTACAACTTAAGAACAAGGGTTGTCATGGAATCTATCAATGTCTCTTTTGATGATAAGAAGATTACTGGACTTGAAGATTTCAATGATCATGATTAGTTGAGATTCGAGAATGAAGTTTTAAATTCTGATTCTGTAAATCCTGATACTGCAAACTCTGATGGATTAAACTCTGATGTTATTGAAACTGTGGTGACTACACCTAAGGAAAATGCACCTGTGCAGGGGGAGCATACTGAAGATCTAACCACATCTCAAGAAGCATCAGAACCTACAACAGGCTCTTCAAGTTCTGATGGGCCAAGTTTTGATAACTCTGGAAACTCATGTTCTGATATTTCTGGACACTCAAATAATGAAGGATCCAACTCAGAGAGCATAATTTCAGGGGGAGCATCAGAAAATGTTGATGGAGATAACATGGATCATGGGGAAACATCCAGTTCAAGAGAAAACCTTCCATCTGCAAGGAAGTGGACTAAAGCACATACACCTGACTTAATTATTGGAAATCCTGATGCAGGTGTCAGAACTAGAACAACTACATCAAATGAATGTCTTTATCATTCTTTTCTTTCTCAGACTGAACCAAAGAAAGTGAAAGAAGCTCTTCAAGATGATGATTGGGTGCAAGCAATGCAAGAAGAGTTAAATGAATTTGAAAGAAATAAAGTCTGAACCCTAGTGCCAAGACCAAGGAACAGATCAATTGTTAGTACAAAATGGGTGCTCAGAAACAAAACTGACAGTGATGGCATAATTACAAGGAACAAAGCAAGGCTGGTTACAAAAGGATACTCTCAACAGGAGGGAATTGATTATGATGAAACATTTGCACCAGTTGCTAGATTGGAAGCCATAAGAATATTTTTGGCTTATGCTGCTCACAAGAAGTTTAAAGTCTTTTAAATGGATGTGAAAAGTGCTTTTCTTAATGGAGAATTGGGAGAGGAAGTATATGTTGAACAACCTCCAGGCTTTGTAGATCCCAAATTTCCCAATCATGTCTACAGGCTTGATAAAGCACTTTATGGCCTTAAGCAAGCTCCAAGAGCATGGTATGAAACATTAGCTCAGTTTCTTCTGGAAAGTGGATTTAACAGAGGAACTATTGACAAAACACCGTTCTACCTCAACCATGGAAAGGACTTACTTTTGGTGTAGATATATGTTGATGATATCATTTTTGGTTCTACAAATGACAGACTTTGTAAGAAGTTTGCCAAACTGATGCAGTCAAGATATCAAATGAGTATGATGGGAGAACTTAACTATTTTCTGGGCCTTCAAGTCAAGCAAAATGAAGAAGGAACTTTTATTTGTCAATCTAAGTACACCAGAAATTTGTTGAAGAATTTTGGAATGCAGGATTGTTCAAGTGCATCCACTCATATGGCCACTGCAACTAAGTTAGATAAGGATACTGGTAAATCAGTAGATATTACTGATTACAGAGGTATGATTGGCTCTCTACTCTATCTAACTGCAAGTAGACCTGATATCATGTATGTTACCTGTCTTTGTGCAAGATTTCAAGCAGATCCAAGAGGACCTCACTTAACAGCTGTGAAAAGAATTTTCAAGTACCTTAAGGGTACAGCTGATCTGGGATTATGGTATCCTAGAGAATCAGACTTTAAGCTAATAGGTTACTCAGATGCAGATTTTGCAGGATGCAAAATTGACAGGAAAAGCACAAGTGGAAGCTGCCAATTTCTTGGAGGCAGATTGGTTTCTTGGTTTAGCAAGAAACAGAAGTCAATTTCCAAATCAACTGCAGAAGCAGAATACATTGCTGCAGGAAGCTGTTGTACACAGATTCTTTGGATGAAGAATCAGTTACTAGATTATGGGTTAGAATTTTCCAAAATCCCTATTTACTGTGATAATCAAAGTGTTGTTACTATGACAGGTAATCCAGTTCAGCACTCAATGACAAAGCACATCAGCATTAGGTACCACTTCATAAGGGAACATGTGGATGAAGGTATAGTGGAATTGCATTTTGTTCCCACAGATCAACAACTAGCAGATATCTTCACAAAACCACTGTGTGAAGCTACTTTTACAAGATTTGTAAATGAACATGGAATGGTTTCAGGTTCTTTCTCTAAATCTGCTTAGTTTATGTTCTGATACATCAGACTTAATGATCAGTATTTACAGATATTAGTATCTTTGTGTATTTTGTGCTTAAATTGAAAATTACTTAAGTGCTGATTGTTGTCTGATGTGAATTTCTAAACTCTGATAGTGATATGAATATTTCTGTGGCTATTCAATCCAATGAGGATAACTGTGCTAGATGTTGACCTAGTAATCTTTAATATATTAAAGATCTCATGTTTGAAGTAATTATTTATGTGGAAATCTTTTAACACAAGCAAATTCTGATATTGAGCTTAGTTAAGTTTACTTTGTGTATCTTATTACTAAGTCAAAAACTAGAATAGTGCTTCTTATTTGTTAAGTTCTGATGTTAGTAAATCTGGTGAATGTACTAAGTGCTGATAAGCCTCACTTATCAAAAGAAAGAAAAGAAAAGAAATAAAAATCAGGTACTCCTTTGAGATCTAGAGTAAAAATGTGGAAGGGAAGACCCAAGTGCATTGCTGGTATTAAGTAATATGCATTAGAAAAGCAAAATAAAATTTTCTTGGTGACTTTTTACACTCTATGATTACTGGAGAAATACTCTGATAACATCATAAATTCTGATAAACAGTCGTCACTCACTTATACTGAGAAGCCACTGTAAAATAGAATTTCAAAAGATGCATAAAATGAGCACAAAATTGTTGAGGTGGACTCATGCATGAACTCATTCTAAAGTTGACTTTAGAATAATGACAGATTTTAAGTAAAGTTCTTAGTTATGCCTTATTTCTAAGATGTACTGAAGTGAATAAGACTTTACTCTTTGTCTGATATTTAGCTTAATGCACACACATACACTCCATATGAATAATGAAAATTATTGTCGTGATCAATGTTATTTTAGATGAATAGTTTATGTGTCAGATTGCATAAATTCTGAGGACAAGTTCTGATGGAAGTTCTAATGATTAAGTTCTGATGAAACCATATCAGTATTTGTGTGAAGAATTACAGGAATACACATTCACTTTTCGAGTTAAGGAGCCATATTCTGATAACTTTTAAATCCTGATAATAATCAAGTTTTGATGCTGACGTGACAGTATTTATTTACTTGGTTTATTTTTGGTCATTACTTGAACGATAATATTTTTACAGAATATTGGTTAATGTGAGATAAAACAGTCATAATCATTGTGGGTTAGTGGTTAACGTGTATGTCTTGAAAAAAACTGCATGCGCACAGTAATTATTATTATATCCCGTGCACATTAACTCTGGCTTTAGATCTTTTACTGACTGTTATTATTACACATCAGTCTAGGGAGTCGAGGGATCATTATTTTTTTTACTTGTAAAGTTTAACCAGTTCTCGCGTCCCTTGGTATTCCATTGGCCATTTAAACCAACCATTCATTCCAGCCAAAATATCTTTCATTTTCTCACAAACTCACTCTCTTTTCATTCATACCAACAAAAATGGTTTGTTTCAACATGTTCCTGAACTATGAAATCTTTCACATCGAGTTGAGTTGTGATGAATGGCAACAGGAGTGGCATGTCACCGCCATTCCTGACGAACTTTGGAACTCACTTCCACAAGATGTTCACACAAAACTCTTGTTCTTATCAATGGAGTATCACCTCAATCTTGATAGGTTGGAAGAGGAAAGAAGAGAAGCTCTCCGTCAGCAAGAACATATCGTCCGTCTTGCAGTGCTCTTCGTCAGCAGCAGAAGGAATTAGTCGGTAGGTCTTCTTAGACTAGGACTAAGGCTGTTGATGTTAGGAATCGTAGAATAGGACTATCTTGTAATTTTTGCATGTAATTGATAAATTTCATTGAATGTAATCATCTGATATATTAATGAAATTTTCTTTAAATTGCAAGGTTTGTTCTTTGTTTCTCAAATTATGTGACTGTGCATGTTGAATTACAATTTATTAATCTTTACTTCATCGAATTTTAACTTTATTTTGTGATGAATGTTTTGATTAAATTCTGTTGATTTGAGAAAACAACTGAGGAACAGGTTCCAATATCAGAACCTGTTATTGTAGAAGCTGAGAAGTTTTCTTCTCAGAAAGATACTGTAACTGGGAGTTCTAGGCCCCTCAAAAGGCTTAGAAAATTAAATTCTGATGATAAAGCTCCTATAGTGTCTCCACCTTTGAGGCAATTAAAGATAGAGAGAGCTCATAGGGACATAGTTGACTCAGATTCAGAAGATGTATGGGAAGCAGCTAAGGAAGGGGATCAGGAATCTCTGATCTCAACAGAACCAGTTATTATTGAATTACTTCCTTGTGCACAACATGAAACTGCTCAAGCTAAAATACCTACACCTTCTATGTCACCTATAGTTGATCCAGTACATACTGAAGAACCAGGTACAAGTGCTAAAATTGATATTCATAACCTGATTGTGCCTGAGGTTTTGTACTTGGAAGCTCCACCAGTTCAACTCACTCCACCAACAACATCACTTTTGAATGTTGATCAGAACCTGGATGCAGATCGGAATTTAGAGGAAAATGTTGAAGCCTCTATAGCCTCACATACTACTATTTTATCAGAGGATGCTGATACTGCAGGATCTACAAGTTCTGATGCTGCTAATGAAGAAACTAATGGTGAAGTTGCTGGTAATTTAGATGATGATGCAACTGGTCCATCAGGACATGCACCTAACAAACTGTTCATAAAACTGATTTAGTCAAGAAGTTTGTTACAGAGGAAGCACCAGTACCTTGAAGTGAAACTCCTAGAGGAAAGGGGTGGATTAAAGAATGGAACTCAGTTAATTTTGTTCCTTCTGAAAAGATTCTTGCTGAGCATCTTGCAAATGGTGATGAAATGCTGATAAATGATTATTTCAAGGCACAGCTGAGAGTTACTGCATTGAGTACAAGGCACCTTCAAGGTCAACACTCAATAACTCATGACAAGGTGAACAAAATGTAGGAAGCTCTAATCCAGCAAGATATGAATGTGAAACTTGAAAAGAACAGATTTTTCAAGCCAGCCTTTGATAGAATTGCCTACACTGAGAAAACTCAGGAGAAGCAACATGCTCAAATTGAAGAAATTATGAAGAATCAGGCTTCTCACCAAAGTCAACTCAATGAGATCCAATCCTCAGTGGAACTGCTTGTCTCTCTTCTATTACCTGCTGATGCCAAAAAGGGAGAGAAAGTGATTAAGTCCAAATGCAAATCTATTCAGACACTGAAAGGAAAGGATGATGGAAATGATGACCAGGCAAACTCTAATAAGGGTAGAGGTCAAGGTCAAGGCAAAGGACTTTCATCAAGTAAAGCTAGAATTACAAGTCGAGGAACAAGTTCTGATACTGGGAGAAGAATAAGTTCTGATACTGGTAAAAGGATAAGTTCTGGTGGATATCTAGAACTTGATGAAGAAATTTCAAAGCAGTTATTTCTTAAAGAAAATCCAGGAATGGACTTTGAGAGTCTAAAGGGAGAAGAAGCTAGACTCAAAGCAGAAGGTGTCAAGACAAAATATGAAGCTTCTGTTGTTGAAAAGAAATTTCATAAGCCTAAGGGTATTGTGATAAAGGAAAGAACAAGTTCTGAGGCAACCGAGGCCAAATCACAAATGGAAATTGATCCAAGGTCTAAGGGCAAAGAAAAGGTTGATGAACCTGTAAAGGTTTATATACCAGTCATGGATGAAGAAATAATTAATGATGAAGCAGATGCTAATCTTACTTTGATGCATAAGAAGATTTTCCAAACAACCTCTGACATGGCTCATGTTGTTCAGAGTCAAGATTTAGTAAGTTATGATATGACAGTGAAGCAAGCAACCTCTGACATAGCTCAAGTTGGCTTGATATTAGAAGATAATGAAAAGAAAACCTTTGACATTGCTCATGTTAAACTTTCAAAGATACTCCTATCAGGATTCACCAAAGCTAAACAAACTCAATCTTTGAAGACTGCAACAGGTGGTTTTGAAGTAAGAGTTGTTACAGGAAAGAAAGCAAGAGATAAATCTGGGTTGGATAGTTCTGATGAAAGAAGAGTATATAACACTACCAATGATCCTACTTCCTTAAGTGAACCAGGTGTTGGAGCAACTCCTGAAAGATTGAATCGACTTGAATCTGTACAAATGGTTTACCATACCTTCTTGAAAGAACATATCTTGTTATATTTTATGACAGATGGAAGGATATATCAGATTAAGAAAAATTCTATACCACTGAAGTATTTTGAAGAACTGGAACATGTTATATTCCTACTTCAAGTGAAAGACAGATTAACAGATAGTGTTGCAGGATATTTAAAGTCTCAAATTCAAAGACAGAAGAAGCTTTATTCTGTAAAGTCTAATAGCACATACTGTCCCAAGTACAGAGATCACAAGGGTGATATTGTCGATATGAAGCTTAACGCTGCTAGGATTATAACTACTTTTCTGGGTTATAAGGATATGGAATTCAATCTAGAGTCTGACAAGGCATATCTGATTAGACTAGACCAGGAGATAAGAAAAGCTAAGATAAATGATCTCAGAGCAGCTACTTTTCAAACTGGAGAAGATACAGCTGAATTGATAAATGCTAAAAGGAGGATGGTCAATGAACTTGAATATGCAGAGAGATGCTTGTTGAAGAACGATCTCAGGACAACTCCTGATATCAAAGAGATCAGAAGAAATTGAAAGTTGAAGCCAAGTCAAAGATCTACAACTACTTAAATTCCGAAGTTTATATAGACTGAAGCGTTTATCAAAAGTTAAATATGGTAAAGTTGAAAGGACTGTAAATTGTAGTTATCTAGTCAAAAATCAGATAGTCAAAAGATAGTTCTCAGTACGTTCCGAACTGAAATTAGGTTAATAACAGTGTTTAGCGATTAAATACCGACTCAGAATGAATCACAACTCAAATGACCTTTCAATATAAAAGAAATTAGGTTTCGAAAGTAATTTTATTGAAAGCGTAATATTTTTCTGAGTCTATACGCGTTCGTTTCGTATTAAACGGACGAACAGTTTATTTATTACGAATAAAATAAGAAATAAATGGAAATAAATCAACTAATAATAACATTATTTCATTTTTAAATACTAAAATATAATTTTTAAAAGCTTAAAATCAATTTTTAGGATTTATTTTAATTAATTATAAATAATTGTATTTTATTTAACTATTTATAAATAAAATTAATTGATTAAATGAATTAACCAATTAATTAAATCTATAAATAATCAATTAAAACAAATTAGAAATAATTAAAACAAATATGGATTTTTGAAAATAAAAAAAGAAATAATTTTTGGAATTTCAAACAGTTAAGAAAATAATTTTTAGAATTATAATAATAAGTAAATGATTTTTAAAAATTAAAATAAATGATTTTTGGAAATAAAAAAAATAATCCTGAATTATTTTTAAATCACAAAATGCAGAAACCGGGTCGAATGACCGGGTTGAAACCGGGTTAGGGGAACCAAAAGGGTCAGGAAGAACTCCAACCGGTTTCTGGGTAATCCCCAGATTCCGGAGGGTCTTCGCCAGACTCCGACGAACCCCCAACGCCCCAAAACAGATACCCCTTCCTCCATTTTTAGTTCAAAAACATCCTAAACCCTTTAAAAAATTCAATCCTAGACACAAATACAGCAACAGCTCCCCAAACCTCCGATTCCGTCCAAAATACCATAGAAACCGGTGAGGAGCTTGAATTTTCTGGCAAAAAAAATGACCTCAACGATTACTCAACCAAAAATCACGTTTTACATACCAAAATAAAGCTTATAATTCATATAATTCATTCAAATCATCAATCAAACAAGAATCAATCCCCAAAAATCAAAATATAAAAACCAAAAACCCAAGAACTCGACGAATTGATTCCAGCAAAATAACAACACCAATTTATACTTAAACAAACTCTAATCATCATGGTAAAGCTTATTATATCATCCAAATCAATCAACAATCACTGGAAATCAAAAACGATTTCAACATTAAGAACATCAAAAATCGATTTTTTTCAATACTTACTTTCAGATTCTGAAATTGGTATGGTTAGAAAGAGCTTGAAACAAGGATCAATTGGTACGTAGAATGTTTGATTTCGTTTCCTGATCAATCCAAAATCATCAATCAAAGTTTGGTTCAAGGATTTTACCCCCAATATTTGTTCTTCAATTTCCTTCTATTTTCTGAAATTTTATGAAATAAATGAATAAAATAAAATTATGTCACTATTTATATTTACAGAAAATTATACCCCTAAAATTAATTAAGGGTGTTTTTATCTTCGAATTAAAATAATTAGGCCCAAAAGTAATAATTACGGGGAATAATTTTAAAAGCAATAAAATATAAAATTTATATCAAAATTCCCCAAAAATTGTGAATAATTCATAAATATAAAGATACTGGGTATTTGAAATACGAATAATTCTATAAAAATAAAAACGTGAAATTTGTGGGTTTTGACGTCCCGGTGGGGTCTCGGTCCATTTATTTTTGAGAAATAGAAACGATTCCTAAATTAATAGAAAACCCCGAAAACGCATAAAATACATTCAAACGCACACAAAACGAGATAAACCGAGTACCTCGATAAAGACGCAAATAAATACGAGTCCAGATTACAGATCGATACATATAAATGCAGTTTAAACATACAATAATCAATCAAAAAATTTTTTGATCCATACGGGAATACAAAATAACAATTACTGCATGTCATATCATGGCCATTGATCATTTTAACTTATATAAACACATAATATTTATTCATTTAACATAAATATTCACATAATTTTTCCGGATATTACACAGACACATTATTTAACCCAATTTATTGTTTAAAAAAATACTTGAAATACTTCAGCTTAATTTAAATTCGAAATTTGGCCCATTTTTTGAAAAATATTCGTCATTTGGCTATGTGAAACGATTCACTATGTAGATTTAGTCAATTTAAATTATGAGTCTGATGAAGACATTTGGTCAATAAGACGAAATCTTTTCTATCAATAAATGTTTTGATATTTTTATAAGATCAATTCAATAACTAATATGTATCAAATTTACTAATTTGAACAATGGTAGGTTATTTTATGAACTTGATATGCATTAAATTTGACATGAGTCGTCACAAAATTTATTGATCACCATAACTTTCAAGATGTATGTTTTCCTACAGATGCTATGAACCCAATTGATTTCGGCATGGTCTCTAACCTATCAGATCAGATAAAAGTCTTGGGGTTGAAAATAAATTTATATTATTATAGATGTAGTTTATGGAAAAAGGTTTAAATCATTCACGAATAAAAGTTGACAATAATCAAAATAATGCTATAATTGTTAGTCCCAAACAATCTAACAACTAGAATTACAGGGGGTGAATATAATTCTTGGTTTCTTTTTTATTTTAATAACTTCTCACAAATATATCAGTGTTGAATATGCAAAAATGCGGAATGAAAATATTGATGTATTCAAACACAAAGTAATTTAAACACAAGTATTTAAAAACTTTCTGGTGGATTGAACTTATCCACTAGATATATATATATATATATATATATATATATATATATATATATATATATATATATCGAGAACTCTGTGATACAAAGATTGTACACAGCTGCTTACAAGTAGAATCACAAGGAACAGAGAAATTCTTCACAGATACAACCTTTTCTATTTCTCTAGTTGCTCGATTGAATTTTTCTTCTTGCTACCCTTGGTTTATATATCACAAAATTACATGATAAAAAGAAAAACTAATAAGACAAAAGTATCTTAGTCTAATTTCATGCTCCTTAATTTCTCTATCTAGCATCTTTGAATATTTTCAAGTTAGCATGAAATGAAAATGCTTCTTTGTTCTCTAAAAACCTGATTACAGGCTGCAACATTCCTTTTGTGTGTAATCAACCCATGTGACTGTGAAGTCACTATCAACTCCTGTTTGAAATCCGTCATCCGTCGAGACTCAGTTGGATCATCCGTTGAGACTCTATTGGATCATCTGTTGAAATTTGACTTGGGTCATTCGTCGAAGCCTTGTGAAGAACATCCGTTGAAAGAGATTTCATAATAGTTGACTTAATTTCACTTATGTAAAATTACAAGGCATCTAATATATATAATTTTCCAACCTATTTTACATATCATTTTTGCAGTCAAAATGACTTCGAATGTCCTACAACTTCTAATCTTTTAAGGCATTACAATACACAAGAATGTGCTATAAAATACTTATTAATACATAAGCTACTCTTTCAACGGATGACAGATAGGATCATCCATCGAAAGCTACAAATACACTTATTCAAATCTACTAAGATGTTTTGTAGAATATCATCAAGTCTACAACATGTTCCTAACAATCTCCCCCAATTTATGTCTACTGGAATTGTAGGCATAAATTTAGAGGGACTTGATAATAAAAAAACACCTCTTACAACATATTCAATCAATGGAAGATTTAATGATAAGTGCTGCAATTTTATTTGAAATTGGCAAAAGAAAATTCACACGAGTCTTACAGCTTTGTTCAAGGTGCTCCTCTAGTCTGAGTAAATTAATCTTTTCTCCTTGAATGTCTGGTCCTCTTTCCTAGCTTTTTATTATTCTCTTCAATCTGGAGCTGAAGTTATCTGTAGAACTCAGATTCATCTTCACTGGACAAATCCGGCATCTCTTGCTTTTCATTTAGAGTCTCATTACTTGATATCTTTAGCCGGTCCTCCAGTCTGAAGAATCTTCTAGTGTTCCTTTCATCTTTGAACTCCATCATCCATGTAACACCCCCAGATCCGGGGTCAGGGATCCGGGTTGTCACGAGTTCCATTTCCCTTAATAACACCCGATCTTAATAAATTATCAACTACTCTGTACTGTGACCCCACAATAAACACACACACCACAAGTTATAGTCTCAGAGATGAATATCCAAAAATAATCACAAGTCGTTTTATTCCACAATTATATGCCAATACACCTTAAAAAGGTTTCTGAATAAATTTACATTTTTTTGCCATTATTACAATTCATAAATATACATAATCTGGTACATCAAAAGTTGAAAGCCTAGCCTATTGGTAATTTCTACCTCAGCTACAGCGGCCTCAACGCTTCCCGAAAGCTGCGGAACGTTTCCTATCCGCTTGCGAATTGGGAGCTTGGTTCTGTTCATCTTATCTATCTGATGTTGTGTGATGAAAGAAGAAAGCAAGGGTGAGCAACAAGCCCACCGAAATAATATGTATAATAATTTACAATATATGAGCATTCTCATAGTACTCAAGAAAGTCTTGGTCAAAAGAAATGAACCAAGTTTGATATCTTAATGCGATGAAGTCGCAAAATATTCAGTATATATACATATATACTTTTCAAAATCTTGGAAGTCCTCTTCCATGCATAATATACACAGAGTTCCAGTGTATAACTGTATAAAAATACCGTTGCAAGGTGATCTCATATATCTAACCTTGTCTCAACGTTTTTCTGAAAATCTTTGTCATGCATAAGATAATCATTTACTAGATATAAGTTAAAAAAAAATGAAGTTACAAGATACTCCAATATACTTTATATCCACATACTACTTGAACTACCACCGTTCAAGTTATAATCAGTTTCAAAGTTCATCACCCAGATGAGACTACAAGATAAGACTTGAATAGATTCAATCTTTGAAATATCATTATAAATAATGAAGTTACGAGATACTTCATTAAGTCCTGATATATATATCCATATATATATATATCTCATACATTTCCTGAAAATCTCTGTCATGTAAAGTATGAACAGAGTTATAATATCCAATGAATTTTGGAAAGGAAAAGAATTTTGGCATAAACCAGATATCTTGCTGATCAGGCAAAGATACCAATAAGTAACCTTTTCTACTGTAGATGGATGAATTCCTCACCGGTCATCACCCTGGCCGCATTAGGACCTCGCGCTAGACCGTTACCCGGCCACTCACGCGTTGATGGACTGCCACCCAGCCACTTACACTTTGATAGACCATACCCCGGCCTGTCGCTTATGCCGACTCAATTAGATGGGCTTACTTCCCGAACATTGGGCAAGTAATCAATTCATTTATCAAAACAGCAACCTTGTTGCGAATATAAAATACACCATAGAGCCGGATCCCTCAGGTTTTGAACGAGTATTTAAATCCCCTTTAAAAGGAAGACCTTAAATATAAAAATGAGTTTTGGGATCCGCTCTAACTTTTAAAAATCATTTTGAAGACTCGAAAACACTTTAAAGAGTGTTTGGAGTAATGCTGATTTAATGAAGTAAATCAGTCCCAATATATTTAGAAAATACCTGAATATTATTATTTAAATAATATTCCCATAAAGAATAATCTTTATACAACTAATTGAAGTAGAAGTTGTAAGACTTATACTTGAAATGAGTATTAAATAACCAAAGATATACTTATACGAAAGTACTATCTTTATTTGAATAATCGAAAATAAGTTTGATTATCAAAACATTATTCATTAATAAAATAAAGAATATTATTAAATAACAAGCGGAGTCATAATACCTCGAATGAATATTATAAATAATATTCATTAAATAAAATAGCGGAGTCATAGATCCTCGAATGAATATTCAATTAATAATCATTAATAATATAACTGAGTCATGAGCCCTCGAATGAATATTTGAAATAATATTCAATAATAATCATTAATAATATAACTGAGTCATGAGCCCTCGAATGAATATTTGAAATAATATTCAATAATAAAATAAAGTTAAAGTTATCGAATAAACCTTATTCGATTAATAGTTTTTAAAACTATAACCATATATATATATAAATATATATATATAAAATCTACTCGGGATCCTCGACTCCCGGTTTTAGAAAATGTTTTCACCTTTGGGTCCCTATACTAAGGGTATATGCAATTTACCGCTATTCTCTAGCATAGGTATTATCAACTGAACCAACAGATATATATGACAAGAATACGAAACAGGCATGCATATGTACCATATCACATGCTACAATATATCGCAAAAATTTGCTAATATCAAATATGCATTTATCGCAAGATCATGCATATACACATATACATCACAACAACAGTATAACGGATAGAAAACTTGCCTGAGCGACTGGGGGTTACGAATGGCTCGGGACGAGTCTGGTAACCTATAAGCAACAAGTAAGTTGGAATTAAACCAAAGTCACTTGTAAATCTATACTCTAACCAACTCAGACTCTAACGCTCGTTTTGCGCTTACTGATTCTCTTAAGTCACTCGAGTACCCTCGGCTCCACCATTTTTAATAATTTAACCGTTACGAGTTTTAAGGCGATTCCTTCGCGAGTGTCTTACCAACTGCCTATTACACCTTAAATAAATGTTTCATACTTCAATTAGTCCTTTAAGGTCTTTAACCTATGTTTCAAAGTAAGGCGAGGGGAAAAGTTTCGTTCACGAAACGCCGTTACTTGAAACTGTCGTTTCTCCTAAACCGTGCGTCGGAATCGAACGAACTACATATCAAAACGAAGCTCGTAACATGAGCTATCTAAACATGGCAGTGGTCATCATCTAGCAGGGGGTTCTCGGGTCCTAATGTTATGCACAAAAACAGTCCAAAGAAAACCGGACGTTACGACGGCTATGTTTACGCGATTACCAATGTTTAAACTACTCCAATTAACCACCAACCAACTCATAACCATCAATACAACAAAACTTCACCTAAACCATACCACATCAGTCCATAATCTCCAAGGTTTTCAACTCAAACAACCACAATCAAGACCTATGAACTATAATCAAGCTTCAATTACCAAAACACTTCCAAATCAAACCAAACTACTAATAATCACAATCCATGCTTCTCATTTCACAACACCAACCATTAAACTTACTAACAAATAAAGTAAAGGCTAGGGTTTGAAGTTTATACCTTCCTTGGGAGGTGTTAAGTTGCTAGGAAGCCTTAGGGAGCCTCCTACAAGCTTGATCTTTCCAAAGAAATCAAGAACACAAAGTTAGGCTTTGAAGTTTCTAAAAGTCCGATTTAAAAAACTGTAAAAATGAGGGTCTTACCATGATTATTTGGACGAGACTTGTGAACAAGAGTTGTAGGCCATCTCAATACCTTTCCAATGAGATATAGAACACAATATTTGAGTGAGAAATGAAGGAGATACAGCAGTTTTAGTGTTCTGGTTCTGTTTTGGCCGAGAGCATGAAGAACAATGCCTTGGTTTCTTTTTGATTTTGATGAAAAATGATTTGCTTGGCTTGGTTGGTTTGATTTTTGTGTTTGTTTTAGTAAATTACCTAGTTGCCCTTGATTTTGTGTGGTTAAAAAGCCACCACATCTCCTTCCTTCCCATGTCATGCTTGTGTCATCCTCATGATGTCATCCTCCCCTCCTTGTCCTCTTTCTATTCGCTGGATGACATCATCCCCACTAATCCCCTTGATTAACTTCCTAATCGTTTGCCTAATGACCGCTGATCTGTTATACGGTTCGCTTAACTTTCGTTTTCGTTTATCGTTTGAGGGATCATACCCGGGATCTTATTACTTAGGTTCCCTTAACCTTTCTCAATATATTATATTCCTTTTATGATCCTCTCCTATAATCCTTTAATTTAAATCCTTTTTATCATGTTACCTTTTTCTCAAATCTTTCCGTATCTAGTGTATTTCCGGGAAAAATCAAAGTGTTCGGATTTGGTTTCTGACGATCTTTACATACACTTATATCCCATATAAAGTACTAATAAAATCTCAGAATATCCATATCAGAACCCCTACATAGTGTGGCATGAAAAGTTTTCTCATTCAGCAAAAACATTATTCATAAGGGTTTCAAAAATTTCCCAAAAATTGGGGTTATTACAGTCTCCCCTCCTTAAAAGGATTCCGTCCCGGAATCAGATAGAAAGTGAATAGGGATACTCTCTTAGCATTGCACTTTCTAACTCTCGAGTAAATTTTCCCACATTGTGGTTCTACCATCAAACTCTTACTAGTTTGATAACCCTTCTCCTAAGCACTCGTTCCTTTTTACTCTATACCCTTCCTGGTTGCTCCATATAGGTTACGTCTGGTTGCATGTCTATGCGCTCATATGCCCCTATTTGTCTGGCATCCGAATTACACTTCCTTAACATTGATACGTGGAACACGTTATGAACTTGCTACAGGTTCGGGGGTAGGGCTAGCTCATATGCTAACTTCCCAAACGTCTTAATATATCCAAGGGTCCAACAAATTGTAGACTTAGCTTTCCTTTCTTTCCGAACCTCATCAATCCTTTTCAAGGGTTTCCAAGGGGATACCTATAACATTACTAGGCCCCCTATTTCATACTCTTTGTCCTTTTTTGAGTCAAATCAGCATACCTCTTATGTCCATCTTGGGTTACTACCAGCCGTCCTCTGATTAGATCTATTATATCCCTGGTCCTTTGGACTACTGCGGGTCCGAGCATCTTGTGCTCTACAACTTCATCCTAACATAAGGGAGATCGACATTATCTTCCCTCAAGGATCTCATAAGGTGACACCTCGATAATGACATATGATCTATTGTCGTGATATAACTAAATCCGCGTTAAGTGATCATTCCAAATTCTTTCAAGTCTATTGCACAGACTCTCATTATAGCGTTTAGCATTAGAGCTTTTGCTTCTCAATACCCATTCTTTTCTAGTTCGTAATCGCTACAACCTTCCGTTCCTAATATTATACTAGTTATACTTTTGCTCGTTAGCGTTCTATAACCTTTTAATGACCACGACAACCTTAGTATCACGAATGTGTTTCCATTCCGCATACTACCACTACTTTATTACTCCTTTTTCAGTTGTTTCTATTTTCCAAAATTTGATCAATCAAATAGAAGTAAAGGAATTTGTTGAGAGATCACTATGATCATGAACACTTGTTATATTGCATAGTTAGTACAGAAGGTGGCCAGCCTTTAGTACTTGACAAGCAATTAAACAATAGATGGTATCCTACTAGGCTTCTATCACACAGATAGATAGTCATTCGGCAATACCTCCCCTTCTGGAAGGGTTGTTCTTCTCAGATTACATGAAATGAAAAGAAGAGAAAAGAACGAACTGAAGAGAATTGTATATATAAAAAAAAATATATACTGCCACAAAATATCTGGCTTGGAACCTACCTCTGAATTATAGAGGTTTGTCATAGGAGAACAAAACATAAACGTATTTATATCAGCATCAAGTATTATAGCATCGTATTTCCCATGCCTAAATATTTTCGCTATCCCGTCCATGATTCTATGGACCCACACTCTTCCTCGAGCTTATACATAATCACCTTTGAAACTCCCTCGACATCGAAAATCGAATCTGGGATCTCATTCTATACATCATCGTTACTAGAATTCTATGCTTGCACCGCAACCTTCCTCGTATAATAATACGACTCTCTATTGATAAGAAAGAATAATTATTCACTAGGTAGATACTCTACTTAATTAGTCTATCAATGATAACTTATACACTACCACGACCCGATTAGTGGTACTCAATCTCAACACCCATTCCAATACAACTCTCATGGTTGTAATCAGCTCAATACTCGCAGAATCATTGCTGCCTTACTATGGTCCACCACTGACCTACCGTCGTCATTCATTTTTCCATAAAATCTTAATATCTAACCATACGGAGTCTATACATGTCGTATCAAATTCTCCTAAGGAGTTAACATAACCACCAATCACAATTCATGAAGAACACTCCAAACTCTGACGTACTTTCATGACATGAAGCAGATAAAATTGCAGAAGAGTTTCAATCAAAGCAACGATAGCAGGTTAATACCATTTTTAATCATATGCCTTAAATAGAAGACTTAACTCAAAGGTTCGTCTAGTCCTTTTGGAAACATGGTCCTGGCTTATCCCAAGATAGGACCTCCTAAGATAGATAGCCCGTTCATGGCGATTACACGAATTAAACTTTTACCAACTACTATTACGGTTGGATATTGCACAGTCATCAGAAGGAATGTCAATCTTCCAAACCATAATTCAACCTTCAAATTTTTAACCATCATCACTGTATTCTTTTGGCACACGCGCCTATAATTATCTCTTACCTTTAAAGTGTCGGCCACCTCTTTGGCCTTTCCTGATAGTAAAATTTCCTTACAGTCAATGTCATTTTAACCACCTCCAAATAAATTTTCTACCTTATTTCCGATCACTGCTTGAGTGAAGATGTTTTCCTTAAAATCAGATGGGAAAAAGAAAAAAAAAATATCACCATTTTTCCATAAGTTATTGCCTCAGTCTTTAGAGGCTAATCACTGTCAAGACTGACTCTCAATCATACTTAGAACATTTTTTTTTTCTTAAGTCCTAATTGCCCTGAACAATTTCGACCATTACTGGTTCGATCCATACTTTCTCGTGGTTTAACACGTGCCCCACTTGGCATCATTATAATTACGTCATATTTCCTTTATCCATATTTCTATTCTTGAGAATTTTGAATATTACCTTTTTCCTTATAAAACCTCTAAGGTTATCCTTCAATCATTCCTCCTGTATTCCCTAGATACAGGGCATATCACAATACCATTTACTAATAGTAGAACCATTGTCTATATACTTCTGCAAAATTTCTCCACTGATTCTTAAAGGTTGTTGTTACCTTAACCCTTTCCCAATCATACTGTCAAAACTCATACTGTCCCTATTAAGGGTGACATGCCAACCTTTATGCAGTCCTCTAGGATTCATTTTAAGTTACCAATGTTCTATCCTTAATTCCACCTTTAAAAGGTACCTGCATCTTCCACGAATAAATCAAGTCATATATCCTTGATAGATTATCTTATTCATCATTCCCACCTCGATAGTCTATACCTAACTTCATAATAGCATCCTTATTCAAATTGAGGTCAATCCATATGGCCTCCAAAAGATAACAATGGTCATCCGCTTGTCTTGCCTAATTTGGTAACGATAACAAGGATGTTCTGGAAGATATTGGTCGTGTTCAACGTGATCTTCTTCTTAATAATTCCTTATTTACTTTTGTTGTTTATCTCAACAGTCACCTCAATGTTGGGATATCTTTCATACCTGGCGTCTCCCTTTCTGGGTATCAAGCCACCGGTCTTACATTTCCCATTCTTGAAGGTCACTTCCTTCATCCAATTTTCTTAATTTCTTACTTTCTTGTCTCCTCAGTCTATCCGCGTCTCATTATTTATCCTTCGAATTACCTCAAGGTTTCCTCGAATCCTCCCAACTTAAAGGGGATAAAATATACATAACTCTTATGCCTTCAACCATCAATTTTAACTCATGGTGAATCATCATCATCCTGACGATTACATACTTTTCTATTTCTATTGCTATGAGTCTTTAGGGTTTCCTCATACCCAACTTCTTTATCATTCCTCAAACTCTATTGCCTTTATATTCCTTTCTCTTATCATTATTTCATGAACCAACACAATATAAGCATTGATTTCAACATCCCGTCATTCTGGATTCGTGCCCTTAGAACGAATCTTGACCACTTTTACAACTTAAATTCACAATTCATCATACTCGTCTGCCTTTGTTCTGGCTCTAAAGCTTTTACACTCTCTCAATAACCTTGGGAATTACTTTCCCGAAAACAATTGGCTGAACTTTAATCAGTTTATCATAACCTCTGGCTCCGTGCCTTTCTTGGTCTTTCACCAGCGGGTGGTCTCTCTCTTAGGAGGGTAAGTGACAAAAACAGTCTTTTGTGATTCGTCAATCATTTAGAATCTCAAATAATTCCTATATTTCCTTTAGCCAGGCTCTTGCCTCGGCTGGGTCAGCTTGTTCCATGGAACTCTGAGAGCTTAGCGACTTAAAGGTCCTGAAAGAATTTCTCACCGCACTGTCTCCTCAGGGTGGTGGTTGGGGATAATAGTCTAAGTTCTTTTTAGACAGGTCCATGAATTGCCGTATAGGAGTACCGTCTCGGGTCTCCTTTCCTTACTCGACTTTCTGTTTCCTTAGTATGAAATGTTTCATCCTACTCCCCATAATTGGGGTCATCTTTTAATTTAAAATCCTCATTTTCCACTCCATTATGTCATGGGTTCCTTCTATCTTGATGGCGACCTCCCTGACTATCACGTTCAGGGTTTGCTCTAAATCTTATTCCTCAAACTATGGCTCTCATCTAAGTTCTCATCCTTACGCTCTTGAACTTTCGGAACCCAAATTCTATAGGAATACCTCATTATTCCCTTATCATCTCTCTCGGTATTAATCTCATATCTATTTGTTGGCTCTCTGCCTTCATTCATCACTTTTTCTGGCACAATATGATCTTTTCCAATAATTCGGGCTGTATTGCAATCTCAAACAGCTTTTCGGTACCGGCTCCGGTTACCTTCACTTCTATTTCCATTTTCTCAAAATCTCTTATAAAGTCTCCAAAAGACATTATCATCTTGAGTCTCTCCTTTTTACTAAGGGCATCAGCCACCATATTGGCTTTCCCCGAATGATAAAGAATCTCCCAATCATTATTCTTGATTAGCTCTAACTGCCTCCTCTGGCATATGTTGAGCTCTTTCTACGTGAAAATGTACTAGAGCACTTATGGCTTAGGTAATTCTCGTACTTCTCTCCATACAAGTAGTGCCTCCAATCCTTAGGGTAAAACTATTGCCACGAGCCTAAGCTCATGAGCGGGGATATCGAATTTCATATTACCTTAATTGTCTTGACATGTACGCGATTACCTTACCGTGCTGCATAAGCACGCACCCTAAGCCCTTGTGCGAAGCGTCACTAACTTTCACAAAATCTCCTTTTCCATCCGGCAATGCCAGCATATGGGCCATCACCAACCTCTACTTCAGTTTTTGAAAGCTGTTCTCGCATTTCTCTGTCCATTCGAACTTCTCAGTCTTACGAGTAAGCCGCGTTAAAGGGGCTACTATCTTTACAACTTGAACGAACCTCCGGTAGTGACCGGCCAATCCTACCTCTGGTAGTCGACCAAACCATGGTCATCAATTCATCAGTGGTCCTTTATCCAATCCTGTCAGGATCCTCCATGGGATCCTCCTCAACAACTATCCCTTCTAGGACAACATCCTCAACCGCTAAATCCTCAATATCAACATCATCCGGTCCTGCATTAGGACACTCTATCGGATCCACAATCCGATCTCCAATTAGTAATAAAATATCATCGCGATGTTGCTCCTCAACCTCAGGGTTCGGAGTCCCGCTACCATATACGATAACGAACTACGCTCCTATCACGATATTTATAAGGGTTCCCATAAGGGTTTTAACTGTCAGTACTACGTTAGGTAGCCCGACTATGAACTTGGCAAGAGTTCTTATTATCTTAGTGAACTTATTATCTTAACATCCCATCATCTCTGAGGTTTATAACGCTTAGCTCTGATACCATTTCTGTAACACCCCCAGATCCGGGGTCAGGGATCCGGGTTGTCACGAGTTCCATTTCCCTTAATAACACCCAATCTTAATAAATTATCAACTACTCTGTACTGTGACCCCACAATAAACACACACACCACAAGTTATAGTCTCAGAGATGAATATCCAAAAATAATCACAAGTCGTTTTATTCCACAATTATATGCCAATACACCTTAAAAAGGTTTCTGAATAAATTTACATTTTTTTGCCATTATTACAATTCATAAATATACATAATCTGGTACATCAAAAGTTGAAAGCCTAGCCTATTGGTAATTTCTACCTCAGCTACAGCGGCCTCAACGCTTCCCGAAAGCTGCGGAACGTTTCCTATCCGCTTGCGAATTGGGAGCTTGGTTCTGTTCATCTTATCTATCTGATGTTGTGTGATGAAAGAAGAAAGCAAGGGTGAGCAACAAGCCCACCGAAATAATATGTATAATAATTTACAATATATGAGCATTCTCATAGTACTCAAGAAAGTCTTGGTCAAAAGAAATGAACCAAGTTTGATATCTTAATGCGATGAAGTCATAAAATATTCAGTATATATACATATATACTTTTCAAAATCTTGGAAGTCCTCTTCCATGCATAATATACACAGAGTTCTAGTGTATAACTGTATAAAAATACCGTTGCAAGGTGATCTCATATATCTAACCTTGTCTCAACGTTTTTCTGAAAATCTTTGTCATGCATAAGATAATCATTTACTAGATATAAGTTAAAAAAAATGAAGTTACAAGATACTCCAATATACTTTATATCCACATACTACTTGAACTACCACCGTTCAAGTTATAATCAGTTTCAAAGTTCATCACCCAGATGAGACTACAAGATAAGACTTGAATAGATTCAATCTTTGAAATATCATTATAAATAATGAAGTTACGAGATACTTCATTAAGTCCTGATATATATATCCATATATATATATATATCTCATACATTTCCTGAAAATCTCTGTCATGTAAAGTATGAACAGAGTTATAATATCCAATGAATTTTGGAAAGGAAAAGAATTTTGGTATAAACCAGATATCTTGCTGATCAGGCAAAGATACCAATAAGTAACCTTTTCTACTGTAGATGGATGAATTCCTCACCGGTCATCACCCTGGCCGCATTAGGACCTCGCGCTAGACCGTTACCCGGCCACTCACGCGTTGATGGACTGCCACCCAGCCACTTACACTTTGATAGACCGTACCCCGGCCTGTCGCTTATGCCGACTCAATTAGATGGGCTTACTTCCCGAACATTGGGCAAGTAATCAATTCATTTATCAAAACAGCAACCTTGTTGCGAATATAAAATACACCATAGAGCCGGATCCCTCAGGTTTTGAACGAGTATTTAAATCCCCTTTAAAAGGAAGATCTTAAATATAAAAATGAGTTTTGGGATCCGCTCTAACTTTTAAAAATCATTTTGAAGACTCGAAAACACTTTAAAGAGTGTTTGGAGTAATGCTGATTTAATGAAGTAAATCAGTCCCAATATATTTAGAAAATACCTGAATATTATTATTTAAATAATATTCCCATAAAGAATAATCTTTATACAACTAATTGAAGTAGAAGTTGAAAGACTTATACTTGAAATGAGTATTAAATAACCAAAGATATACTTATACGAAAGTACTATCTTTATTTGAATAATCGAAAATAAGTTTGATTATCAAAACATTATTCATTAATAAAATAAAGAATATTATTAAATAACAAGCGGAGTCATAATACCTCGAATGAATATTATAAATAATATTCATTAAATAAAATAGCGGAGTCATAGATCCTCGAATGAATATTCAATTAATAATCATTAATAATATAACTGAGTCATGAGCCCTCGAATGAATATTTGAAATAATATTCAATAATAATCATTAATAATATAACTGAGTCATGAGCCCTCGAATGAATATTTGAAATAATATTCAATAATAAAATAAAGTTAAAGTTATCGAATAAACCTTATTCGATTAATAGTTTTTAAAACTATAACCATATATATATATAAATATATATATATATAAAATCTACTCGGGATCCTCGACTCCCGGTTTTAGAAAATGTTTTCACCTTTGGGTCTCTATACTAAGGGTATATGCAATTTACCGCTATTCTCTAGCATAGGTATTATCAACTGAACCAACAGATATATATGACAAGAATACGAAACAGGCATGCATATGTACCATATCACATGCTACAATATATCGCAAAAATTTGCTAATATCAAATATGCATTTATCGCAAGATCATGCATATACACATATACATCACAACAACAGTATAACGGATAGAAAACTTGCCTGAGCGACTGGGGGTTACGAATGGCTCGGGACGAGTCTGGTAACCTATAAGCAACAAGTAAGTTGGAATTAAACCAAAGTCACTTGTAAATCTATACTCTAACCAACTCAGACTCTAACGCTCGTTTTGCGCTTACTGATTCTCTTAAGTCACTCGAGTACCCTCGGCTCCACCATTTTTAATAATTTAACCGTTACGAGTTTTAAGGCGATTCCTTCGCGAGTGTCTTACCAACTGCCTATTACACCTTACATAAATGTTTCATACTTCAATTAGTCCTTTAAGGTCTTTAACCTATGTTTCAAAGTAAGGCGAGGGGAAAAGTTTCGTTCGCGAAACGCCGTTACTTGAAACTGTCGTTTCTCCTAAACCGTACGTCGGAATCGAACGAACTACATATCAAAATGAAGCTCGTAACATGAGCTATCTAAAAATGGCAGTGGTCATAATCTAGCAGGGGGTTCTCGGGTCCTAATGTTATGCACAAAAACAGTCCAAAGAAAATCGGACGTTACGACGGCTATGTTTACGCGATTACCAATGTTTAAACTACTCCAATTAACCACCAACCAACTCATAACCATCAATACAACAAAACTTCACCTAAACCATACCACATCAGTCCATAATCTCCAAGGTTTTCAACTCAAACAACCACAATCAAGACCTATGAACTATAATCAAGCTTCAATTACCAAAACACTTCCAAATCAAACCAAACTACTAATAATCACAATCCATGCTTCTCATTTCACAACACCAACCATTAAACTTACTAACAAATAAAGTAAAGGCTAGGGTTTGAAGTTTATACCTTCCTTGGGAGGTGTTAAGTTGCTAGGAAGCCTTAGGGAGCCTCCTACAAGCTTGATCTTTCCAAAGAAATCAAGAACACAAAGTTAGGCTTTGAAGTTTCTAAAAGTCCGATTTAAAGAACTGTAAAAATGAGGGTCTTACCATGATTATTTGGACGAGACTTGTGAACAAGAGTTGTAGGACATCTCAATACCTTTCCAATGAGATATAGAACACAATATTTGAGTGAGAAATGAAGGAGATGCAGCAGTTTTAGTGTTCTGGTTCTGTTTTGGCCGAGAGCATGAAGAACAATGCCTTGGTTTCTTTTTGATTTTGATGAAAAATGATTTGCTTGGCTTGGTTGGTTTGATTTTTGTGTTTGTTTTAGTAAATTACCTAGTTGCCCTTGATTTTGTGTGGTTAAAAAGCCACCACATCTCCTTCCTTCCCATGTCATGCTTGTGTCATCCTCATGATGTCATCCTCCCCTCCTTGTCCTCTTTCTATTCGCTGGATGACATCATCCCCACTAATCCCCTTGATTAACTTCCTAATCGTTTGTCTAATGACCGCTGATCTGTTATACGGTTCGCTTAACTTTCATTTTCGTTTATCGTTTGAGGGATCATACCCGGGATCTTATTACTTAGGTTCCCTTAACCTTTCTCAATATATTATATTCCTTTTATGATCCTCTCCTATAATCCTTTAATTTAAATCCTTTTTATCCTGTTACCTTTTTCTCAAATCTTTCCGTATCTAGTGTATTTCCGGGAAAAATCAAAGTGTTCGGATTTGGTTTCTGACGATCTTTACATACACTTATATCCCATATAAAGTACTAATAAAATCTCAGAATATCCATATCAGAACCCCTACATAGTGTGGCATGAAAAGTTTTCTCATTCAGCAAAAACATTATTCATAAGAGTTTCAAAAATTTCCCAAAAATTGGGGTTATTACAATCCAGTAGGGCTTCAAGTTCACTCTGCTTTCAGTATAAGGATTAGTTAAGATTCTTGAAAGTGCACTTAGATCTCTCCAGCTTTATCTTATTTGTTGAATATTACTAAGTATCTCTATTTTGGCCACCTTGGTGAATCCAAAATCTTTCTTGATTGCAGAGAATATCTTTACTAAGACAATGTAGCCTTCATTGAAAATCCTAGAAAGAGGCCAAGTAATTTCCTTGCCACCCTTGTACTTGAACACAAGTCTCTCAGAAAGTCTGTTGTGAGCATCAATAGCTCTCACTTCATCCAGCTCATCCATATAGTGATTGATGTCTGAGAACTCCTTAATGTCACAAATGAATAGTTGATCTCCCTTGTTGACTGTAGGCTTGGGCTTGGGTAGAGTTTTAGATTTGAATGGAACTGACTTGACTGGCTTGCTTGGTTTGGACTTTCTTCTTTTAGCTATGGTAGTTGGAATTGGGAAGCTTAGATCAGGGATACGTAGGTTTTCCCAGTCTACTGGTTCATCCTTTGGAATTATTGGCTCACCATAAAAATTCACATCTGGATAAACCATGGTTTCAGCTTGCTCCATTGTGGGCAAGGTTGATTGATTTGTAATGGTAGACTGGGTAGACTCAGGTTCATTTTCTTCTTCTTTTTCTTCTCCAAAATCCATCTTCCTTTTAGTTGTTTCCTTTCTCATCCTTTTTTCAATTTTCTATTTTGGCCCCTCCAATTTCTCAGTTTCAGTGATAGTAGCAGGCTTCTCAGCTTCTGATTTGGTAGCAACCTTTTCAGCCTTTTTCTTTGCTTCTAATACAGCCTCCCTTTTCTGATTCTTAAGTCTCAACTTTTCTTCTCTTTTGGATTTTGCAAATTATGGATATCCAGCCATCACACAAATTTCTTTACCATGTCTGTAGACTTTGGCTATCCTCTTCTTTAAAACTGAATCTCTAGGATCTTCGATGTGAGCAATAGAATGACCAAGCAGTTTCTTTTCATCTGGCTGAGGAGTTGCATAAACTAGGTCCAAAGGATTCCTGGTAGAATGTTTTGAAGAATGTTTCTTTGGCTTCAAGATCACATTGGCTTTTGGCTGTCTTCTAGCAGAGGTTTGACCTCTCTCCATGTTCCTCAAGCTCATTTTACTGATAGGGATTTATCTCAATTGTGTGAAGCATTTCACAAATTTATCTTGCATTGCAATTGGACCAAAAACCTTTTCAATCTTCTCATCAATTTGCTTCAATTGTTCATTCAGCCTGAGCTCAGCTACTGCAATATTGATCAAGTTAATGTTATCCAAAACTGGTGGCTTAGAGAAAGTAATTGTTGGAATAATCACTTTACTAACTTGAATATGAACATCCATCTCCCCTTCACTACCTTGGGTAAGTGCATCTTTCTCCCCCTTACTGGCTAGGATAGTTGGGACAAGTTCATCTTTCTCCCCCTTTTTATTATCATCAACTAAGGCAGGGGTCGAAGTTTGAGGAGCCACCAATTTTCGAAGAAGGAGTGTCTGATGAACTTGGTTGATTTGGATCATGGTGATGGAATTTTCCAGTGCTTTCAACCTAGTGTCCAAAGAATCAACCTTGCTACTTAAGTCAGAATCCTTCCTGAGTTGCTTGTTAATGTCTCTCATTGTAGTGTCAGGAAGGTTAGACTCTATCTTTTTAGTGATGTCCTTCTTCACTTGTGCAATTTTTATCTTGATTTCAGTCACATCTTGACTCTGTTTTAGAGATTGAATCTTGTGTAGTTGTAGAGACTCAAGATGTGCATGGAGAAGGCTTTTGGTGTTGGCATCTGTAGTGGCTTGAAAAGCTGTTTGAGTTTGATGGATAATGTGGAATAGAGTTTATTTGAAATGATATTCACTGCAGTCTTTGCTAAACATCCATGCTGGAGTGCTTGTTCTTGAGCTAGGACCTGAATCTCCCCATATGTCCATGCTGTCATTTTCCTCATTTGAAGCATCTCCAAATGTACCATGAGAATCTAACTCAAAATCATCAACAGCTGTAGGTGGAGGAGCGAGGTGGAGGAGCGTTGATAACATCCTTGGCTCTTAGCATGGAAGCTATTGTGTGCACCAAGTTTAGTATCCTCTCAGCAGCATCATTGTCCTGTTCAGCCAAAGTTTGATAAGCTGGAACAGGGTGAGTAAATACCTCAGCTTCATAAGAAATAGAGTCTAAAATAGCTTGATATTCTTGCTGAAATAGCTACTTCTTTTCAGCTTTATTGACATTCATTTACTCAATAACAATGGGCTCTTCCCATTCTTCATTTGTACTTGCATTTCTCTCATTTTCTCTCTTGTGTTCCATCAAGGGCTCCCCTTAGCTTCCCACCCTCACACCCCCACCTTCACCATCTAAGGTGGGACTCCACTCACTCACTATTTCAATGCTGGAAGAAATAACATGCATTTTGTCACTCATTTTCTCTACTTTTTCCTGAGAGCAACTCAGCCTCTCACTCAGTTCACTCCCTTCCCTCAATCCTAGTAGTGATTGAACTACTACTAAGTCATCTGCACTTGTAACAATAGTGGAAATTTCAAGTGGTGCAGTGGCATTCAACGGATGAGAGACATCTGTCGAAATAGTAGTTGAGTAATTCAATGGATAATTGCTGTTAAGCACATCCGTCGAGAGACAGTCACTAGTCGACGGATAAAGAATATCCGTAGAGAGAGTAGAAATTATAGAGTTTGGAGTTGAAACTACTTTAGAATATGTGATGATTGATTTGAGATTATGCACAAATTTCTCAGTAGAATAAGACAGAATTGGCAAGTGAGCCAACAAATCATCCAAAAGATGATGCTCACTTGCTTAAGATTTTGGCTTCTCAATGAGAGTTAAAGATGGAGAATCAGGAATTGATGTGTGTATCATGTCCACATCCAGTGAGTTTGTGGGAGAATTTTGTGTTTGAGGTATTTCAATTATGACAGATTTTGGCCGTGACTCCATATTTATTGGAGCCATATCAACCTGATTTTGAGATGGTGCAGTAACTGAGTCTTTTACGGTAGTTGGCACTGTGTGTGCACCCCGTGTATCCCCAATTGTTTTAGATTTCTTCTTTCTAATGTAAGTTTGAGGTTGGTCTATATCCCTAACCCTTTTGGTCTGTGCTCTTGGTTGAGAGCTTATTTCAATAGTCATATCTTTTTGGGAGGATGCAACTAGCAATGAGCTTAAGTCCTTATTAAGCATAACAGTCTGTTGAGAGACTGCAATGTGGCTGGTTTGAGGTTCACTTACCTCACTCTCCTTATTCTTAGGTTTTCTTTTATTTTCACCCTGTCCCTCACCTAGCTCACCACCCTGCACACTCCCCTCTTGGTGTTTGGTAGATTTTAAAACTAGTTTCTTTTGAAAGGAACTAGAGTGGGTTTTCTTTGACTTGGATTTGGAAAATTTTTATTTTGTGGCTTGGGTAGGCACATGTTTGATCACTATCACAGATGCCATAACCACAGTTGTTTGCAAAGAAATTTATGGTTGGGTAGAGATTGAAGCAGAAGAAATTATCTCATTTACCTGTTGTACCTCCATGATTGGAGAATAGATTAGGGAACCTCACTGTGGTGATTTACCTTGTTTAAATCATCAATAACTCTCTTTTCTTGAACCCAACAATCAAGCTTGTTGATTGGATTCTCAATTATAAGATCTTCAGAAATAAAATTAGCTAGCAACATAAAGAATCTAGCATAATATATGTTCTTAGATCTTTTCTTAATGTCTCCTAATTTATATCTTAACTCATACATTACAGAATTACTGAAATTAAAATACTTATCACTCAGAAGCATGTAAAACATGTTAACAATAGAATAGCTAACATCATCAAAATTATTAATCTTGCCAGAAAATGCCTTAATAAAAGAATCACAAAGAAAGCTCCACTTTTTTCTAAGGCCCATTCTCCTAACCTCACCTAACTTGGAGGGATTAAGAGAATAACCCATAGAATTAAGCATGTTGCTCACATCTGTGTCTATGTATGGAACAAGAGTGTTAATTTCAGGCAGTTTAAAGCATGCATGGAGTGTATCACAGTTAATGCAGTGGTCCTTACCTTTTAGAGAGAAGGCGATAGTCTTATCTTTTGAGTTGAACACGGGAGTAGTCCAAATCTCCTCAACAACTTCACAATAGATGATCGGAGATTCAAGCATAGCATAACTAAGTTTGCAGTTTCGAATGAAGTTCATCGTTTTGTGATAGTCCTCAGAAGCAGCAATCTCCATGTTCACCAATGCCACAAAGTTGTTCTTTTCATATATAAATCCAGTTTGAGACATGATTTTGACTACTGGTGCCATTGCTGTGATTGAAAGTAGTTGCAGAAAAAGGGATATTTGCTTTGGAGAGGAAGAGAGTTAGTAGAAATTGCTTTGAGAAAGATAAAATTAAAACAGAAAATGAAATGGGGCTTTTATACTTTCTCAGAAATAACCAAGTAAAAATTAAAAAAGTAAAATAAAGTTACCAATAAAATTTTCCCAAAATAGCCATTTAAAATAAAATAAATTGTATAAATTCTAAAGATTAATTATCGAGATAAACTTACAGACTATAAGTAAATTCGGCGGATAAGGAATAAAATTAACGGCTATGATTCAAGCAATTTGACGGATGAAGATTAAACAAATATCCGTCGAGTTAAAAAGTACCCAGAATAATATTTGATTTTTCAACAGATAATAAAATTCAACGGATATTCATTTTCGACTGGATAATGAACATCCGTCGAGATGTAAATTTTGTCGTAGCCAAAATTTTATCCTTGACAAGAAAAAACAAAATTGATTCTGGCTGCATTTGAAATTGCTTAGACATCAAACAAATTAGGAGTAATTAAGCATACCTAACTCACTTACCAGCCTAGAAAAGGTGGACTCATCAAGTGGCTTGGTAAAGATGTCTATAATTTTCTTCTCACTTGGAACAAAATTGAAAGGCATATGTCATAGCCTATTTGTTTATTCGAGGATTTAACTCAACTCAATTAAGAATGTAATAAGTAAATAGTGGATCTATCGTCAGAGAGATCTCACAGAGTAACATATGTCAAAGGATTAAGAAGCATTGTTCATCTACAGACATGATTACTTAATTCACTGGAAGAAGCTCAAGAAATTGATCAAGCCTCAGTGATATAAATCAAGATTGTGGATTTAATCAAGTGACAGAGATCTCGTCAGGGTATCGATTAATTACAAGGATTTAGTCTGAAAAAAATCAAGAGTATCAAGGTCAAGACATGAAGAAATGTCACGGAAGTTAGTCACTCATGAACCAGACAGTACATCGAGTGTCAACAATGAAGTGGTGGAATTGATTCATATATTTCAGTGATTTTCAGAAGATATACAGAAGAATGGATGCTGCTCAAGATTAGTATTAATTCTCTGTTAACTAATTAAGTCATATAATTTAATTAAGAAAATAAATTATATCTGCAAAGATTAATTTATTTTATTAATTGAATTAATTGATTAATTAATTCTGAATTAATATTAAGAATTTTCAGAATTTAAATTGGTTTAAAAATCTGTTTTAATTCAACAAGACAACTGATTGTATTAGTATGACAATCGGTATGACAATCAATAGTTATACCGAAAGTCATGCTAATTCAAAAGGATTGTCTTACCAGAATTATTATAGGATTTAAATCTATTTATTTTCAGCAAAAACAATCTGATTGTCCTACCGAAAGTCTTGCTAGTTCATTCTGATTGTCTTGCTAGTTCTAAAAGATAGTCCTACCGAAAGTCTTGCTGAGCCAAAGAGATTGTCATGCCAGTTCATTTCCATTCGGTTGGTTGACAAAAGAAGCAGAAGCTGAACTTTCATTTTAATCATCATACAGAACACAGAAGTAAAGAACAAGCAGAAAAGAAAAATAAGCAGCAATATTTCATCTTTTCATCTGCATACTTCAAGATTAAATTTCTAGATTGTAAAGTTAAATCCAATCAACTAGAAATCTTTATCTTGTTCTTGTGTAACAATCTAGCGGATCAAAATCCCTAGAACTTAATCTCAAATCGCTTTTAGCATTTGATCTTTTCATTGCAAAAATAGAAAAAGTTCATGTCGAATTTATTCTAGATTTGTAATAATTGATTTGAGATTAATCCCTTGTAAACGATACCGTTGTTGTAACACCTTTCAAGTTTAATAATAATTTTATTTAACTTGAATTTTGTTTCACATTTTTATTCCGCATTTTATTTGATTAAACGGTATTGTTTGTATTCAACCCCCCTTCTACAAACATATTGAGACCTAACAAAAATGAAGTTCCACAGTACCATTCATGACATGTTCTCGAATGGAATGGTACATGATGTCAATGTGATTTGTCTTTGAATGTTCCACAGGATTTTTAGTAATAGCAATGGCACTTATGTTGTCACAGAAGATTGGAATCTTATCCACTTGTAGACCATAATCCAATAATTGATTTTTCATCCATAAAATCTGTGCACAACAACTGTTAGAAATAATGTATTTTGTTTCTTACTAAACCAGGACACTAGCTTGTTTCCTAGAAATTGAAAGGTTCCTGTCATACTTTTTCTATCAATTTTACAACCTCCATAATCTGCATTTGAATAACCAATTAGATCAAAACCAGAATCTCTAGGATACCAAATGCTAAGTTTTGGTGTTCCTTTGAGATATCTGAAAATTCTCTTAATAGCTAGCTACTAAATGAGATTCTCTAGGATCATCTTAAAATCTAGCACAAAGACAAGTAGCAAACATTATATTTGGCCTACTGGCTGTTAAATATAAAAGTGAGCCAACCATGCCTCTATAACTTGAAATGTACACAGACTTCTAAGTAGTGTTCAATTCAAATTTAGTGGCAGTGACCATGAGAGTTTTTGCAGATGTGTAATCCATCAAGTCAAACTTCTTTAAAATATCATAAATATATTTAGTTTGAATTATGAATATTCCATCACTAATTTGCTTAACTTGTAAACCAAGAAAGTAAGTTAGTTCTCCCATCGTGCTCATTTCATATTTACTTTGAATCAATTTGGCAAACTTTTTGCAAAGTTTCTCATTTGTAGAGCCAAATATAATATCATCTATATAAATCTAAACAAGTATGCTAGAGCCATTAACATTTCTAAAGAAAAGAGTTTTATCAATAGTACCTCTTGTGAAGTGATTTTCTAAAAGGAACTTTGACAAAGTATCATACCTGGCTCTAGGTGCTTGCTTTAATCCATAAAGTGCTTTCAAAAGATAGTAGACATAATCTGAAAAATTGGGGTCTTCAAAACCAGGAGGCTGACTGACATAGACTTCCTCCTCTAAGTCTCAATTCAGAAAAGCACTTTTAACATCCATTTGATAGACCTTGAAATTGACATGGGCTGCGTAGGCTAGAAAAATTATGATGGCTTCAAGTCTTGCAACAGGAGCAAATGTTTCATCAAAATATATTCCTTCTTATTGACAGTAGCCCTTAGCAACCAATCTAGCTTTGTTCCTGACTACTATGCCATTTTCTTCCATCTTGTTTCTGAATACCCATTTGGTGTCAATAGGGTTTTTGCCTTTAGGTTTGGGTACCAGCTTCTAAACTTTATTTCTTTCAAATTGGTTTAGCTCTTCCTGCATAGTTAAAACCCAATCAGGATCTACTAAAGCTTCTTCTACCTTCTTTGGTTATTCCTGAGACAGGAAGTTGCTATATAGACATTCTTCTTGAGTTGATTTCCTAGTTTGTACTCTTAAAGTTGCATCACCGATAATAAGTTCAAATGGGTGATCCCTAGTCTATTTTCTTTATTGTGGTAGATTAGCTCTAGATGAAGAGGCCTCGTAGTTGCCTTGATTGATGTGTGACTGAATTTTGATTAGAAGAAACTCCCCCTGAGTTTGTGGATCTTTGACTTGAAGTTGGGGTCCTTTCTAAGTGTGATCTGTATTGACTTTCAACTTCTATTGATGGCTCAATGGATGTTGATCTTTTCCTTTTGATGGATGATGCAGATTGTCTCTCAAAGGATGATGCACTTGGTCTTTCGACGGATGTTGAATTATGTGCTTCATTTGTTTTTGACTTTTTTGCATTGTCCTTAGAGATTATTTATTGATCACTTTCATCTTCACTATCATCACAAATCAGCTCAACATTGTCAAATTTGAGACTTTCATGGAAACCTTCATCTTGAAGTCCTTTAATTTTCTTATCATCAAACACAACATGTACAGATTCCATAAAAATGTTGGTTCTGAGATTGTAGACTCTATATGCTTTTTCAACTGCATATCCAATAAAAATACCTTCATTTGCTTTGACATCAAACTTTCCATATTGCTCAGTTTGATTCCTTAAAATATAGCATTTACAGCCAAAGATATGAAGAAAGTTTAGTGTTAGCTTTCTATTCTTGAACAATTGGTAGGGAGTCATGTATTTTGCTTGATTGACCAAAGAAATATTCTGAGTGTAGCATGCTGTATTTACAACTTCTGCCCAAAAGTATGTTGGTAACTTTGATTCTTCTAGCATTATTCTTGCATCTTCAATATGAGATCTGTTCTTTTTTTCTACCACTCCATTTTGTTGTGGAGTTCTAGCTGCTGAAAATTCATGCATGATTCCATTTTCTTCACACAACAACCTCATGACAGAATTCTTGAACTCAGTTCCATTGTCACTCCCGATTCTTCTAACTTTGAGATCAGGATGATTATTGACTTATCTTATGTAATTAATAATGATTTCAATAGTTTCATCTTTAGATTTGAGAAAATATGTCCAAGTGAACTTTGAGAAATCATCAACAATCACTAGACGGTATCTTTTCTTTGAGATTGACAATACATTGACTGGTCCAAACAAATCCATATGTAGAAGTTGTAGAGGTTCTTCAATTATAGATTCAAGTTTCTTTTTGAATGATGCCTTGATCTATTTTCCTTTCTGACAGGCATCATATAGTCCATACAAGTAATAGAGTTTGCACTTGATGAGTTGAAGTCAGCTAAATACACATTATCACTCTAATGAGAACCACTTTGTTGTCCTTCTTGTTTGTAACAACACAGGCTTCATAATTGAATGTTACTGAGTTGCCCTTATCACATAGTGGGCTGACACTCAAAAGATTATGTTTGAGTCCATCCACTAGAGCATCTTCTTCAATGATGACATTGTCTTTTGAAATCAAGCCATATCCCACAGTATACCCTTTGTTGTCATCTCTAAAAGTAATACTTGGGCCAACTCAGTGAGCAGGGTAGAATCTCCAGTCATGTGCCTTGAGAAACCACTATCCAAATACCAAAGATTCTTTCTGTTTCCCTACACACATTAAAATCAAATCAAGTTGATTTTGGTACCCAAGTTTCCTTGGGTCCTGCCTTGTTAGCCTTCTTTTTAGGTTTCTTAGGCTTGTCCCCATTTGACTCAGGTGATTGAGGTTCAACCTTGGTTAGTAGAGTAGGGCTTTGAAAACCATTCACAATTATAGAATTATCATGCACAAGTTGATTAACATGAAATGGCATATTATGTGCAAACATGTTATTCCAGTATGGCATGGTAAATGGCATTTGAGGCATACTAAATGCAGCATAGTAAGGATTTTGTGCAAATTTCATATTAGCAAATTGTGAATTCATATTTCGTGCAGGCATAACATTTATAGGCATTGTGGGTATGCTAGGAAATGAGAGAGGTGCAGACATAGGTGTAGGCATATCGGATTTGCAACTAACAAACAAATGATTAACACTACCATACTTAACACAGATTTTTGTAGGTGCATATTTATCAGGTGTGTAGTTGTTATGTTTGTTAATTCCTACTTTTCCATTCATGTTATTTTTCTTTTTTGATTCTGCCTTAACCTCAATTTTCTCCCATCTATCATTTAGTTGCTTCATTGATAGATGCCCCACATTGACTCTTTTGTTCTCCTTGATTTGACTTATTTCTCCTGTAAAAAAGTTCTTGGAAACTGAACCATATTTTTCATTTAACTTGGCTACCTTGACTTGGCTAACTCGCTTTCTATCACTCGACGGATGTGGTTCTTTGTCTTTCGACGGATGAATCTCTTTGTCATTTGACGGATAATCTTCATTATCTATTGAATTCACATCCATTGAAAGTCTTTCTACCAAACTAGGATCCAGTTTCTCTTTACTCTTTTTTCAGGCTTCCTCACAGAAAGACTCTATACCTTGAACTTTGGTTGTTAGGCCCTTAATCAACTGTAGAGGGGGTGAATAAAGTTAATACAATTAATTCGACAAAGCTTCAACAGAATCAACAATTTGTATATTAACTGATAAAAACTTATTACAATCGTACTCTCTCAAAAGAATAAACAAATATCCTTGAGAGCTTCTAGGTTATGTGAAAGATATAACAATGTCACAATGCTTATAACATGAACCTAATCTGTGATTTATGTAGAGCACAACTACCAATGTATAAGGAATCATATTCTATTAACAACAAGGAATCCTATACAATTGCTTATGAGATAAAGTCCTTCACCGTCTTGAGTTCCAATTTCATTTTCCATCTCAAAGATCAACTTATGTGACAAATACTGATTTCATCATCCGTTGACATCATCATCCATTGATATCATTATCCATCGATTATCAACATCCGTTGATGTCATCATTATCCGTCGATGTAGTCATCATCCGTCGATGCTTTTGATAGTTTCTATTTGATATCATCAACTGCTCCTAACAATCTCGCCCAACTTGTTCATTATGGAAATATGGACAAGTTCCAATTAGTGATGTCAAAACTATCTAAATGCAGGAATCAAGTATGCATATTCAATCTTGCTTCAGTGAATATCAGACTTTACTCTTCATCCTGAACTGCTTCTTTAAATTTAGCAATGTCAGAGGTTAATTCCACTTTCTCAGCTCAGAATGATTCCATAATCTTTCTTCTTCTTCTTCTTTTCAACAGCTTTGGCTTTAGACTTTGAAAATTTTGACTTCTCTCCTATCTTCCCTTTTCCTTTAAGCTTCAAGTCAGCATTTACTGTAATTTGTGATTTGAAATCTCCTGCTTGACTGATTATCCTTATAACTACACCTCTGGTTGATATGTAAAAGGATCATCTTCATAAAGTACTTGAGAAATAACAACAATATTAGCATTTGTTGTTTTCATGGAATTTTTAAAGTCTTCCTTCATTTGCCTTAGCTATTCAAGATCATCTCTTGGATTTTCTTTTGCACATATTCCTCTACTCTCCTAAGAATAAAATAATTAAATCTTAGGATCCTTGTAGAATAAAGTTTTCTTTCAGAGATTGAAGAAATTGACTTGCTTCAACACCAGCTTCTATCTCCAGAATACCTTGGTCTTCATCAACAACAGTTGTGACTTGTGAAGATTTTTGCATTTTTGTAGTCACAATCAAATCTTCAACTCTTCTTACATTTTCTCCTTTTGCTATCCTTCTGTCCCCCTTATTACCTCCATAAAAAATTTTAGCATCAGTTCTTGTTAATGACAGTTGTTTGCATTTAGATTTAATAATATTCTCCCCCCTTTTGGCATCATTACCAAGTAGTAGAGAAAGAATCAGCTCCATTGAATTCTGTACTTCTGTAAGTTGAACATACATTTGATCTTGTTTAGCTTCTAATTTAGCTTGACTGGCTTCAATTGTAAGTTGAAATTTGTTTCTGAATTTCCTGATTAGTAGTCAGCTTTGAAGCAATCAAAGATTATTCAACCTGATTGATTTGAGTAGTAGTTGCTTCATGAGCTGTGTGTAAGGATCTGACAACTAAAGTTGATGATTTCAGATGATTCAGCATATCAGGATTTGTAATCTTTTGTTCTGATGTTTTCAGATGTGCAACAGCTTGTGTTCTGGAAATAGGATATGTATTATCTTTCCAATGAGCATTCCAGAGATTATCATAATAATCTTTTTCTTTTGTAGCATCTAACTCTTTCAGTTTCTGTTATATCACATGCATAGGCAAATCTTCAGGGAAGAAAAGATCATCCTCAAGATCTATAATAGCATTGGAAACATTAGCTTCTTCACCATAATTAGATTCTTCAACAGCAATTGTACTTTCCACTAATAACTAAACTTCAACATCAGCTTCAACATTTAGAATAGATTTAGAAATCTGTGCAGTATGTAATCTAGTTTCTTCAGAAGCTTCCACACCTAAGCAGTTAACTCCACATCTTCAAGTATCGTAGATAAATGACTTGGAGCTTCGAGATTAACTTCCAGAACCTCAGTTCTTGTATCATACTGTGGTGATTCTGAAATGAATGAAACTTTATGAATGGACTATTGTGCTACTACATCTTTAGCAATAACAGGGATTTTCTCAGGTTATGGTAAAGTAGAATAAATGGACTGTTTTTTTAACAAAATCAAGGATTGTACTATGTGGTAGAATATAAGAATGTATGGAATGCAAGAAAGTATCGGTATTTAGACTTGCAGGGAGATTCATAGCCCTTGGTGTATCAGAGTATTCTTGATGTTCAACAGACTGTTTTTCAACATCTTATTCTTTAGGACTCTGAGCACTTGTAAATATATAGCAAATAAACCTTAATCTCTCTATTTTTTTAAAGTAATCTCACTACTCCTCACACCACACATCTCATGACTTTTAATAATTCAGAGCTTCCTCACAAGGATTACTAAATCCTATCTCTTATCTACCTCTCCTTTTGCCAGGAAGGATCCTGCCTCTCTTAAATTCTGTTTTTCTCTCAATCATTTCATACATCTCACAGAAAAAGCCTCAGAAATATTGTCCTATAGAAATAAGAGGTGGCTAAAGAAGGGTGATATGTGGTCATACAAATAGAGGTAGTCCTTAAATAAGGTCTAGGAGTAATCATGCCATCAGGATTTATATCATGAAAATTATAATAAATGCTGAAAGAACTAGATCAATATTTAGAATAAATGCTGATAAAGTAATACCAGTATTTATACCTTATGAATACACAATTTAGCTCACAATTGATACTGTGGTTATGACCGTTGTTGTTCATCAATAATGAGAACCTCCATTTGAATTGGAGAGGATTTGATCAGGTTACTGTCATGTACCATGATCTCAAACCTTGTTCTTCTTGCAAAGAACTGACAATTGAATGTGTTTATTGAAAGCTATCACAGAGTCTTCAGTAAAAACTGATGAAACCTCTGTGTCTCTGTTATTATCATTAAGATCTACCTCAACAAGTAGTCTCTAACCAACTAAATGTTGTTTCTGAGTGGTGAGCACAATTTAAGAATTATGTCACTTGATTTTTGGCAACATTTGAGAAAAGAATTCAAATGTTTTAATTGTGAGAAGAAATTTAAGATTGTAAGATATTTAGGGTTAAGAAATGAGTATGAACAACTTTCTTGATGAGAAAAAGAAAGTTTCAAAGATTTTAAATAGAATGTAACACCCAAAGATAATAATCCTTATAGACTAAGAATTAAATCTTCCATAAATTTCTTCTTTAACAACAGTTACCTCCTACGGTGTGCTCAATCTTTACTGAAGTGGTCACATGAACTTAAATAGAGATTACTTTATACACATGCACTATCAAAAACATTCGAAGTTTAGCATGCAGTACTGATTTGGATATATCATGTAAAAGCATTTAAGCACACACAAACAAGAAAGTAAATAGGAAATCAAATAAGAATCAAAGAAGATAGAATATTTCATTGATCATTAAGAAGCAGAGTACAATATTTTTATAGAATTTAAAAAAAAAACTAAACAATCTAACTATTTTATCAAAGAAGATAGAATATTTCACTTATCAATTAAGTTTTGATCATTAACAGTGTTTTAATTACGAATAACAAGACTTATTAGTCAAAAATGGGTTAACCAATTATCAGAATTTATCAACTACTGACAGAACCTATTAGTCAAAACAAGTTTAACTAATAACAGAACATGTAAGCATAATCAGTCTCGATAAATTCTGATCAATTAAGTTTTGATCATTAACAGTGTTTTAATTACGAATAACAAGACTTATTAGTCAAAAATGGGTTAACCAATTATCAGAATTTATCAACTACTGACAGAACCTATTAGTCAAAACAAGTTTAACTAATAACAGAACATGTAAGCATAATCAGTAGTTCAACATGTAGTTTTCATATAAAATCATTTAGCACAATTTGCATGTTATCATGGCATCAACATTTAGCATAAGAATCAGTATCTAACAATTACTGACAAATAATAAGATACCATACTTCAATAATATCAGCAGACTTAATTATCAGAGTTTGAGAATTATCCTGAAATCATTCCCAATTCATTCACCAATCTTGTGAAAGAAGCTTCACAAAGAGGCTTGGTGAATATATCTGCTTCTTGCTGATCAGTTGGAACAAAGACCAATTCCACTGTACCAGCTTCCACATGTTCCCTTATGAAATTGTTAGGTCACACAAAACTGTAGAAGGGGGTTGAATACAGTGTTTAATACAATCAAATCGATTTCGAACACAAGTAACAGTAAACAGATATATTCAATATAATAAACTCTGTTACAATGGAATTGTTCTCTCTCAATGATGAACAAATATCACGAGAGCTGCTAGGTTATAATGTATGATCTTCTCGATAATGATAACACATGTAGTGTAAACCTATGTCTATGTTTATATAGTACACATTTACAAGATAACTTCTAATTGATATGGAATATAATTCTATCTCCTAAAATATATCAATCAGATATCTTATACAATTCTTTCAGTCCTCTAACTCTTTCCATGCATATCTTCTTTTGTATTATTCTCGATCTTCTTTCCTGTAAATCAGTTTCCTTTCTTAACTGTAAGTCCTCCCGTACTTAAGTTCTGATATCTATCTTCTAATATTTTTCTTCTGATAACCTAAGTTCTGATATCCTTAAGTTCTGACTTCCAGTAAGTACTGATTCTAGTAAGTACTGATATTTCCTGTTTGTTAAGATCTGAAAACTAAACATGAAATATATTATACATGACATCTCAAATATATCTAACAATCTCCCCCAACTTGTAAATTATGCAAAAAATATACAAGTTAATCGATTTGATGATGTCAAAAACATTTAAGTTCAAATACAATAAGAGTTTAATAAGACTATTAACTACAACTTACAGTCCTTGTAGCTTTACCATCATCACTGGATCAATATGAATCCATAATGATTCTTAACAAAATCTTTTACCAGCTTATCTTCAGCTTTTCTCAGAATTTCAACTAACTGTGCTTTGACCTGCATCAGTTCTTCATCTTTACTATCACCAATTTGATAAATGGTTGTTCTGAGAGCTTGAATTGATGTTCTTTCAAGTCCATCACCAAGTCTGATAACTTTAGGATGTGAAGAGTTTTTATTATAACATATGCATCTTCCTTTCAGAATAACTTCAACTTTAGCAGAGTTCTTCAGCATAGGAATTTCTCTTCCATCACCTTCAGTAATCATTGGTATATACTGGGAAGTCTTTGTACCAGAGATTCTAAGTAGATCTCTTATAGCCTTCAAAATGTATTCTGACCATCATCTTGTAACATCAGATTTTACTTCCAGAAGATAGTGAATATGTTGAATATGGTGCCCTCCAAACCCGAGTCAGAAGTTTGGGGTCCACACACACACACACCTTATTTAAAACTTGCTTATAATAATAATAAAGATACTAATAATATACAGTGACCCTACTTACCAACTACCACAGACCGCAACAGGTTAAAGTATGTACACAAGCCACACACACACTTTATATTACAAACGTCCAAATCCCAACTATTCAAACTCATAACTGAGTATTAAACATTATTACAAACTTTTACAAACTTAAATTATCTCAAAAGATGCCTGCTAGCTTAAATCGATCAACCTGGACCCCTAGCTCTCGCACTGGATTGGGGATCCTCGCTACCAACTGTTTCCTTCTTAACTGGAAAAGAATATAAACAACATCGCACAAATGAGCTAACTAGCTCAGCAAGTCTCAATGACAAGACTGAGAATAATGATCATCAAATGGAAAGGGTTATGATATCAAGTGAACAATGAATTATGATTTAGAATTGGATATTATATTTTTATTTTAAAAACCAAGGTTAGGCTGCTGATCAGTCACGCACTAACCCCGAGCAAAGCACACAGCACTGATCTAACTACTGGATCCAAGGCACACATTGGCCTAACTTGACCATTAATATGGTCTGGCCATGAATCTGGTCCACAATTTTATAAAAACAATCCAATTCTAACATGATAACAGAATAAACAATGTAAAGCAATAAACAGAATCATAAAAAACAATGGATGTTTGATAATAAAATGGTTTCAATCTTCACAAAGGATCAATGTGGCAATTTCAAAGCTTGGCTGTTAAGTAATGAAAGAATTGGATAACAAAGGAATCAACGTTTCAAGGTTTCAAGGATTTCAAGGATTTGGTCTCTCAAAGCATAAGGTACCATGGTTTGAATACGTAAGTAATCCGGTTCAGTGTTTGGTATTTAGTTTGTCTGTATTTATGGAGTAGGATCGTATAGTTATGGTTCATATTTGGGTATACAACAATCAATGGTTTAGAAAGAATAAGGTTTACGGCTCAAGATCAATAACTGGAATCAGGGTTTAGGGTTCAGTGCTTCAAAGCACTTGCAATATAAACAGGACTATCAAGCAACTACAATATATTTCGAGAAAGTTCAGAATACTTGTCTGGTACTAGCTTGCTATACTGCACTAACTTCCAATTACAACCATCTATTCCTCGACTATCTGTTTCCCTTTCCTACGCCTTGCCTCTTTTGCTCACATATCATAAGCATCAATCAATATTCAAGTCATACGATTTTATTCGATACAGACTTCTATCTACCCTTCGTTTTACCCAAATCCGATTAACAGATTGAAAGTTACATAATAAACAAGTAAACACCGAACATATATACCGATAATCAATCAACAAGTCATATATAACATGTAACACGTCAAACAATCAATGATATATTACTTATAAATGAGTCTCGGGTTGTAAACAGGCTTTCGAGTATTTAAAATGATTTTTAAAATATTTTTCGGAATTAAAACGGGTCGTTGGATAAATTTTAAAGCAATAAACAGGGTTCGGTTGGCCAAATCTGGCTCGAAAACAACTTTATAATAATTATCGAGCCTTGAAAACAATTTAAAATAATATTTTAAAACTCAAAACTATTTTTCAGAATTTTTAAATCATTTCTAAATAATTAAATCTAATTAAATAATTAATTAAAATCAATTAATAATTAATTAAATCAATTAATCAATTAATTTTCGAATTAATTGACCAATTAATCAATTAATTATTAACTAAAATTAACTAACTAATTAATTTAGATTTATTTTTGAATTAAAAATAAATTTTGGAATTAAAATAATAACTTTTGGAGTTTTTAGAAATTAAAAACGAATTTTTATAATTAAAATAAATAGAAAATATGATTTTTAAACATTTTTAAAACAGGAATCCTATTTTTACAAACTCTGGAAACTTCAGGGACCAAACTGCATCGTCCCCAAAAGTTTAGGTATCAAACTGTAATTTTACAGGGGGTCGCCGGAAAATGCCATGTCTCGCCGGAGAAGACGATTCAGGGATGCTCAGGCCACTACCACCTCTAGATATGATCTACAGCACACCAGGAATCTAACCATGCCATCAAATCATACAACCCATCCCTGAGTTGCCGGAATTTGGCCGAGAAGTTCGCCGGCCATATACCAATCGATTGCAAATTTCATAAGGAACACAACCCACTATATATCAACAGCTAATAACCCATAGATCAAAATACCCTAAATTTCAATTAAGAACATTCATACGGGTTATAAACCCTAATTTCAAAATTCGAAAATCAAACTCAATTTTGAACATGTTATTGAACTCCAAATCAGTCATATAATATATCAAAATCATCAGGAAAACAAGCTCTACAACATGCAATCATCAAATCATTCAAACAATCATCCGAACAAAAATTCATATTTTTAATTAAAATAATTCAAAAATAATAAAAATTATAGAAAAATAACCTTGATTTCTGCAGGTGTATGGATCACAGATTTTGAAAGTACTCCTCAAGACCTTCGATTTGGTTACTCGAGCTTTCCAAACAGAGATCACTAACACCTCGATTTGTTGGTTTGATTTTCAGAAAGGTTTATGAATATATGAAATTTTTCTGTAAAAACTATATAATTACTGTTTGCAAATGATTTTCGGTACGAAATAAAATACGGTAAAGGCTATTTACAATTACGGAAAATTAGTATCCCGTTGGATCATTCCGAATATAAAATGGTACGTTTATTTATAAAAACTGATCCAAACAGTACCGGTTTTCGGGATAATTATCCAAATCAGTATAATTTATACTGCGGTCTTGGTCTCAACGCCTGGTTACACGTATTACGAGGTGATAATTGTGATAGTTTAATAAAAAGATCCCGTTTATCAAAAATACCAGTTTTATTGATTTACCGAATGGAATAATGTATCAAAAATGTTGCTCCAGGACCCGCACAGGACAAACCGTACTCCGGATCGAAAAAGTCGAAACATGGAAAATGCTCGGAATATTGTAATTAGGTTAGGAAGGAGTTCTCGGAAGAGTTTTGGGTTATAAAAACGTAAAAACGGATGACGTCGGTTGGTTCCCGATTGTATAAAATAGTTTTTAAATACTCGGAAAAAGATTTTATAAAATCCATATATTTCCTATAAAATCATAAATCAACATAAAAATAAATAGGAAGATATGACAATTATTTATATTTTATTTTGGACATATAAAAATTAAAATACTCAATTAATATTATTTTTAAACATCCAAACACATTTAACACTTAACAAATAATTCACAAAATAAATACTAAACATACATAATAATTATTTATTAGCAAAATAATTACACGGTATATCCCAGATATTACATCCTTCCCCCCTTAAAAGGAATATGTCCTCAAAATCTCCTAAGAAAACAAATGAGGGTACTTTTCTTTCATATCACTTTCTAATTCCCAGGTTGACTCTTCAACCTTTGGGTTTCTCCACAATACTCTTACTAACTTTACCACTTTATTTCTTAATACTTTCTCTCTTTCCTCTAGAATCTCTATCGGACTCTCTACATATGACAAATCTTCCTGAAACTCTATTGGCTCATATTCTATTACATGCCCGGAGTCTGGATTATACTTCTTAAGCATCGATACGTGAAAAACATTGTGAATGTGCTCCATATGCGGAGGTAACGCCAACTCGTAAGCTACTTTGCCAACGCGCTTTAAAATCTCAAAAGCTCCAACATATCTTGGGCTCAGTTTTCCTTTCTTTCCAAATCTCGTCAATCCCTTCCACGGTGCTACTTTCAGTAATACCAAATTTCCTTCTTCGAATTCCATATTTTTCCTTGATTGATCTGCATACTTCCTTTGACGGTCTTGTGCTGCTATCAATCTCTTCTGGATAACTTCAATAACTTCCTTCGTCTGCTGTACTAATTCAGGTCCAAGTATTTTGCGTTCTCCTACTTCGTCCCAATATACAGGAGATCTACATTTGCGTCCATAAAGGGCTTCATAGGGTGGCATCCCAAAACTGGCATGATAACTGTTGTTGTAAGCAATATCTACCAGGGGTAACTTCTCGTCCCAACTTCCTTTGAAATCAATAGCACAAACACGTAACATGTCTTCGATTGTCTGGATCGTTCTTTCACTCTGGCCATCCGTCTATGGATGGTAAGCTTTACTCATATTCAGTCTCGTTCCCAAACATTCTTGAAAACTCTTCCAAAATCTTGAATTAAATCTCGGAACTCGATCGGATACGATAGACAAAGGAACTCCATAACGAATTACAATTTCTTTCAAGTACATAAGGACTAACTTGTCAAGTGAAAATCTTTCATTTATAGGCAAAAAATGAGCTGACTTGGTAAGTCTATCCACTATAACCCAAATGGCATCATGATTAGCTTTTGTCCTTGGTAATCCAACTATGAAATCCATAGAATTATGCTCCCATTTTCACTCTGGAATCTCCAATGGTTGTAATAATCCACTTGGTCTCTGATGCTCTGCTTTAACTCTCTGACATGTATAACATCTGCTAATCCATTCCACAATTTCCCTCTTCATATCTGCCACCAATAATTTTCTTTTAAATCTCTGTACATCTTGGTACTCCCTGGATGGATTGAATACCTTGAACTATGAGCTTCCTGTAAAATTTCATTCTTCAACTCCGTTACTGGTGGAATCCAAATTCTAGAAGAAAACCTAAGAATACCATGATCGTCCTTTTGCGTGCTTAATTCTTCACCTACCAAACGATTTATGTCCTGATCCATTACTTCTTCTTGACACTTCTTTATCTTCCCTAACAACTCCGGCTGGAAATTCATACTATACACTTTTGCTTCATCAGGCTTGCAAATTCTAATTTCCAATTCCAATTTCTGAAATTTCTTATATATCTCTTCGGGTACTGATAATACATTTAACTTTTCTTTCTGACTTAACGCGTCCGCTACAACATTTGATAGTTAATCGTGCAGTCGTAGTCCTTAATCAACTTCAACCACCTCCTATGTCTTATATTAAGCTCCTTCTGTGTGAATATGTACTTCAAGCTTTTATGATCCGTGTAAATCTCGTATTTTTCTCCACATAGATAATGTCTCCAAATTTTCAAAGCAAAAACTATGGCTGCTAGCTCCAAATCATGAGTAGGATATTTTTGTTCTTGTGATTTCAGTTGCCTTGACGCATACGCAATCACCTTATCGTGCTGCATTAGAACGCATCTGAGTCCTTTATGAGAAACATCGCTATAGATTACGAAATTTTCTTGATCATCTGGAAGTGACAAAACAGGTGTCGTGATTAATTTTCGCTTCAATTCCTGAAAACTTTCTTCACATTTATCGTTCCATATAAACTTTTCATTCTTTCGTGTAAGCTTCGTTAATGGTGTTGCAATCCTTGAGAAATTTTGAACGAATCGACGATAATATCCCGCTAATCCCAAGAAACTTCTTACTTCTGTTGGTGTTCTCGGTCTTTCCCAATTTGTAATCGCCTCAATCTTTGCTAGGTCCACTTTGATCCCTTCATTATTGACTATGTGTCCTAAGAACTGAACTTCCTGTAGCCAAAACTCACACTTCGAGAATTCAGCATATAATTTCTTTTTCCTTCAAATCTCCAAAGCTGTTCTTAAATGTTTTGCATGATCCTCTTCCGTCTTTGAATATATCAAAATATCGTCTATAAGCATAATAACAAACTTGTCCAAGTTTTTCTTGAAAATTCTGTTCACCAGGTCCATAAACGCTGCCGGGGCATTGGTCAATGCAAAAGACAACACTAAAAATTCATAATGTCCATACCTTGTTCTGAAAGCTGTCTTTGGTATATCTTCTGGCTTAATCTTTAGTTGATGACATCCTGATCTCAAATCGATCTTGGAGAAGTACTTGTCTCCTTTCAATTGGTCAAACAAATCATCAATTCTAGGTAACGAATACTTGTTCTTGATTATAAGCTTGTTAAGCTCCCTATAGTCGATGCACAGTCTCATGCTTCCATCCTTCTTCTTGACAAATAATACCGGTGCACCCCACGGGGATACACTGGGTCTGATTACTCCTTTCTCTAGCAACTCTTGCAATTGCTTGCTAGTTCCTTCATCTCAACGGGCGCCATTCTGTACGGGGCCTTGGATACTGGTTCCGTTCCAGGTGCTAAGTCGATTGCAAATTCAATTTCTCTATCTGGAGGAAGTCCTGGTAACTCATCGGGAAACACATCTGCAAATTCATTAACTACTGGAATATCTTCAAGTTTTGCTGGCTCCTGACTTCTATCAATCACATATGCAACAAAATGCTCGCATCCTTATCGTAGTAATTTATTGGCTTGAATCATCATTAAGAACTTCTTTGTTTGCTTCTAGCCCTTCAACGTTACTATCCACTCGTCTGGCGTCTTCACCATTACCTTCTTATTTCGAAAATCTATCTGGGCATCGTGCTTAGATAACCAATCCATTCCTAAGATAACATCAAATTCCCCTAACTTAAATGGTATCAAATCTACACAAAACTTACTACCAGAAATCTCAATCTCATAATTTCCACAAACTTGATTAACAGATACACGTTCTTGATTTGCCAATTCTACAGTCATTATTTCATTTAAATACTCAACTGGACAATTTAAATTACTAACAAAATCTTATGAGACAAACAATCGAGTTGCTCCCGAATCTATTAACACTTTGGCACATAAAGAATTAACATTAAGTGTACCTGCCACGACATCGGTATCCTGGATAGCGTCCTTCATAGACATATCGAAAACTCTAGCCCTTGGAGTCTCATTTACTACTGGGTTAGATCCCATAATTCTCAACGCATTACTGAATAGGGCTGGTGTCTTGCAATCCCTCACTATATGTCCTGGCTTTCCACATTTAAAGCATGTAAATCCAATAGCTGGAACCTTAACTGCTCAAATCCGGATAGGCTGATCCTTATTTGTTGGCTCTCTCGCTGGCTGATTTCGGCACTCCCTCGAATAGTGCCCTTTCTGATTACACTTGAAACAAACTACATTCAACTTGTTACAAACTCCTCCATGTTTCTTCCCACATACCTGACAATATGGAAAAGTTAACCTTAACTGATTCGGCTGATTCATATTGACTGGACAGTTGCCCTGGCCTCCGTCGCCTGCATTTTATCTCCTGAAATTAAAATTTCTCCCTGGCTGAAACTTGCCCTTCTTAAAATTTGGAAACTTCCCTGGTTGTGACTGACCTTCATTCCCTTCAAATTTCCTTTTCTTACTTTCTTTTTCCTTCTGTGACATCTCACTCTTCGTCTCTACAATCATGGCCTTCTGTACAACTCTTGCATAGATATCCAATTCAAAAATGGCTATCTTCCCTCTGATCCATGGCTTCAGACCTTGCTGGAATCTTTTAGCCTTCTTCCTGTCAGTATCCACATATGACGGCACATACCTTGACAACTCTTCAAACTTACTCTCATAATCCGCCACCGACATATTTCCTTGCTTTAACTCTATAAACTTCAGCTCCATCTGGTCCTGAACAAACTGGGGAAAATATTCTTCTAAAAACAATTCCTTAAACCTCTCCCAAGTAATAACATCTGTACCTTCCAATGTCTTCACAGTCTCCCACCAATAGGTGGCCTCATTCTTCAAATAATAACTCGCAAACTCAACCTTCTGTTCTTCCTTCACTTTCACTAAAGCAAATGACTTCTCTATTTCCTTTAACCAAACATTTGCTTCAATCGGATCTAAGGAACCCTTGAATTCTGGTGGGTTTACTGCCTGAAAAGTTTTGAAAGTTACCTAGGGATTGGTCTATCTCTGTTGTTGTTGTGCCAGGTGAACTGTTTGTTGGGCCAAGATTTGAAGAATCTGGCCTATTGCTGGGTCCTGGGTTTACATTCTGGTTTGTGTCATCTTGGTTGTTATTGTTGTTGTTAGTTTCTTCATTCTGGGTGTTGGTGCGGGTATTTCTTCTGGGAGGTATTTTTCTGTAAAGAATCAAATAAATTATTTAGCTTTTAAATCAAATCCTTTGCATAGAAGAAAAGTTTTGTAAAATAGAAATATCTCTTTTTTATTTTAAAACAGTTGTAACAGTTGAACTATGTAAATTGCATGCTTCTTTACAGAATATAAACTGTTAAGGGAACAAGGTACATGGTATCACATGGGTATAACTGGTGCAATAAATAAATAAGGTAAAGTAAAACAGGTGCAGTAAAGTAAATGACAATGCTGGAAAGGAAAAGGTACTGATATATATTGAATCAAAAGTTTTAGGTAGTACAAGCGTAAAGATGCTTCGGAAGTAAAAGCAAAAAGGGGTACAACAAACCTACTCACTAGTCAGCATATCTAGTCTATAAAAACAACTCAAAAGTCTACTGATACATACTACACACTACTGTACATACTATACAACCATAACAGCTCTGATCAGCATCTCTATCTCTGGATCTCTGACTCAACTCCAAGGAAACTCTGGTCCTCCCAGCCTCTCAAAGTCCTCCATCACCTCAGTAGCCCATCCCATAAGTGCATCAGGTCCTCGGCCAGGTAGTGTAGCTCCATGTAGCCTAGCCTCAAGAATCCTGCATGTCACATGGATCTCCTCTCGAAGCTCCCTCACACCACGATCAACATCTGTAGTCCTGATGATATGCTGCAGCTCTCGGATCTGGGCCAACAGGGAATCACACTCTGATAAAAGAGCCTCATACCGGTAATAAGGAACTGGATGCAATGTAGACTAGAATGGGGCACTCACAACTGAATGCCCAGTGGAATCTGAATCAGCTGGTAGGGGTCCTCTGATAGGTGGCCTCATGCCTGGGGGTGGAATAACCTGTAGTGGTACGGGCTGCAACACAGGTGGAGGTAGAATAGACAACACTGGTGGAACAACAGGACTTGGATCTGAAGATGGTACTCCAACTGAGGGCTCTGAGTGATCAGCTGATACGGGGATGAAAGAGTCGGCCATCGCTGCTATCTGAAATCATATCGCAATATAAGAATCTCGAACCACGATGCGAATCAAACTAATACCTATTATGCCATAGCACTCAACCTCTCGACGTTCTATTTTCTATTCCTTACTTCTAATCCTAACCCTCTACCCATTCCTGTCAACATAGACTTGTGTCAGTGACTTATAACCTGTAGCTCTGATACCAAACCTGTGGCGCCCTCCAAACCCGGGTCAGAAGTTTGGGGTCCACAAACACACACACCTTATTTATAACCTACTTATAACAATAATAAAGATAATAATAATATGCAGTGACCCTACTTACCAACTACCACGAACCGTAACAGGTTAAAGTATGTACATAAGCCACACACACACTTTATATTACAAACATTTAAATCCCAACTATTCAAAATCAGAACTGAGTATTAAACATTATTATAAACTTTTACAAACTTAAATTATCTCAAAAGATGCCTGCTAGCTTAACTCGATCAACCTGGACCCCTAGCTCTCACACTGGATTGGGGATCCTCGCTACCAATTGGTTCCTTCTTAACTGGAAAAGAATATAAACAACATCGCACAAAGGAGCTAACTAGCTCAGCAAGTCTCAATGACAAGACTGAGAATAATGATCATCAAGTGGAAAGGGTTATGATATCAAGTGAACAATGAATTATGATTTAGAATTGGATATTATATTTTTATTTTAAAAACCAAGGTTAGTCACGCACTAACCCCGAGCAAAGCACACAACACTGCTCTAACTACAGGATCCAAGGCACACATTGGCCTAACTTGACCATTAATATGGTCTGACCACGAATCTGGTCCACAATTTTATAAAAACAATCCAATTCTAACATGATAACAGAATAAACAATGTAAAGAAATAAACAGAATCATAAATAGCAATGGATGTTTGATAATAAAATGGTTTCAATCTTCACAAAGGATCAATGTGGCAATTTCAAAGCTTGGCTGTTAAGTAATGAAAGAATTGGATAACAAAGGAATCAACGTTTCAAGGTTTCAAGGTTTCAAGGATTTGGTCTCTCAAAGCATAAGGTACCATGGTTTGAATACGTAAGTAATCCGGTTCAGTGTTTGGTATTTAGTTTGTCTGTATTTATGGAGTAGGATCGTATAGTTATGGTTCATATTTGGGTATACAACAATCAATGGTTTAGAAAGAATAAGGCTTATGGCTCAAGATCAATTACTGGAATCAGGGTTTAGGGTTCAGTGCTTCAAAGCACTTGCAATATAAACAGGACTATCAAGCAACTATAATATATTTTGAGAAAGTTCAGAACACTTGCCTGGTACTAGCTTGCTATACTGCACTAACTTCCAATTACAACCGTCTATTCCTCGACTATTTGTTTCCCTTTCCTACAGCTTGCCTCTTCTGCTCACATATCATAAGCATCTATCAATATTCAACTCATACGATTCTATTCGATACACACTTCTATCTACCCTTCGTTTTACCCAAATCCGATTAACGGATTGAAAGTTACCCAATAAACAAGTAAACACCGAACATATAGACCGATAATCAATCAACAAGTCACATATAACACATAACATGTAACACCCCCAGATCCGGGGTCGGGGATCCGGGTCGTCACGGTCTTTCTTTCCACAATATCACTTCACTTAATTAATAATAAATAACCTTATGTTGTGACCCCACACTAACACACACCACAACCCGTTATAGTCTCAGAGATGAAATTTAAATAAGTACAAGTCTTTGAATCCACAATTTAAAAGTTATTACAACCCAAAATGATTACTTGATAAATTTACAGTTAATTGCCATTATCTGTCACAAGTTATAATTATACATAATTGATTCTCAAAAGTAGATGGTCTGATCTACAATAGATCTACCTCTGCAGCTATAGCAGCTACAACATCAACGGGAAGACGCGGGACGCTTCCCACGCACTTGCGCTGGGTCTGCTGGAGTCTGGCCATCTTTCCTAACTGTTGTTGTGTGATGAAAGAAGAAAGCAAGGGTGAGCAGCAAGCCCACCAAAATAATATGTATAATGATTTACAATATATGAGCCTACTCATAATACTCATGAAAGTCTTGGTCAAAAGAAATGAACCAAGTTGATAACTTAATGCGATGAAGTCGCAAAATATTCAGTATATATACATATATACTTTTCAAAATATTGGAAGTCCTCTTCCATGCATAATATACACAAAGTCCTAGTATGTAACTGTATGAAAAAAATATCGTTGCAAGGTGATCTCATATATCTAACCTTGTCTCAACGTTTTTCTGAAAATCTTTGTCATACATAAGACAATTATTAATTAGATATAAGTTTAAAAGATGAGGTTACCAAATACCCCAATATACTTATATCTTTCCCAATACTACTTGAACTACCACCGTTCAAGTTATAATCAGTTTCAAAAGTTCATCACATAGATGAGACTACAAGACAAGATTTGAATAGATTCAATCTTTGAAATATTATTGAATGAAATAAAGTTACGAGATACTTTATTTAGTCCCGATATATATATATCCACATATATATATCTCTTAAACATTTCCTGGAACCTCTGTTATGTAAAGTATGAACAGAGTTTGAAACATCCAATGAATTTTGGAAAGGAAAGAATTTTGGCATAAACCCGATATCTCGCTGATCAGGCAAAGATACCAATAAGTAACCTTTTCTACTGTAGATGGATGAATTCCTCACCGGTCATCACCCTGGCCGCATTAGGACCTCGCGCTAGACCGTACCCCGGCCCCTCACGCGTTGATGGACTGCCACCCAGCCACTTACACAATAATAGACCGTACCCCGGCCTGTCGCTTATGCCGACTCAATTAGATGGGCTTACTTCCCGAACGTTGGGCAAGTAATCAATTCATTTACCAAAACTGCAACCTCGTTGCGAATATAAAATACACCACAGAGCCGGATTCCCCAGGTTTTGAGCGAGTATTTAAATCCCCTTAAAAAGGAAGATCTTAAATATAAAAATGAGTTTTGGGATCCGCTCTGACTTTAAAAATCATTTTGAAGACTCGAAAACACTTTAAAGAGTGTTTGGAGTAAAGCTGATTTAATGAAGTAAATCAGTCCCCAGAATATTAGAAAATATCTGAATATTATTAATTAAATAATATTCCCATAAAGAATAATCTTTATAAAAATAATTGAAGTAGAAGTATTAAAATTTATACTTGAAACGAGTATTAAATAACCAAAGATATACTTATATGAAAGTATTATCTTTATTTGAATAATCGAAAATAAGTTTGATTATTTACACCTTATTCTTTAATAAAATAAAGAATATATCTCAGCAAATAATCGGAGTCATAGATCCTCAAATGAATATTCAAATAATATTCATTAAATAATATAAACTGAGTCAAAAGTCCTCGAATGAATATTCAAATAATATTCAAATAAATAAATAAAGCTGAGTCATAAGCCCTCGAATGAATATTATAAATAATATTCATTAAATAAAATAAAGGAGTCATACATCCTCAAATGAATATCCAAGTAATATTCAATAAATAATATAAAGGAGTCATAAGTCCTCGAATGAATATTCAAGATAATATTCAATAATAAAATAAAGTTTAAAGTTATCGAATAAACCTTATTCGATTAATAGTTTGGAAAACTATAACCATATATATATATATAAATATATATATATATATATCCATATCCATATATACAAAATCTACTCGGGATCCTCGACTCCCGGTTTTAGAAAATATTTTCACCTTTGGGTCCCTATACTAAGGGTATATGCAAGTTACCGCTATCCTCTAGCATAGGTATTATCAACTGAACCAACAGATATATTTCAAGAATATGAAACAGGCATGCATATATACCATATCACATGCTACAATATATCGCAAGAATTTGCTGAATAACCAATATGCATTTATCGCAAGATCATGCATATACAAATGTATACATCACAACAACAGTATAACGGATAGAATACTTGCCTGAGCGACTGGGGGTTACGAATGGCTCGGGACGAGTCTGGTAACCTATAAACAACAAGTAAGTTGGGATTAAACCAAAATCACTTGTAATTCTATACTTTAACTAACTTAGACTCTAACGCTTGTTTTGCGCTCACTGATTTGCTTAAGTCGCTCGGGTACCCTCGGCTCCACCATTTTTAATAATTTAACCTTTATGAGTTTTAAAGCGATTCCTTCGCGAGTGTCTTACCAACTGCCTAACACACTTACCATAAATGTTTCATACATTAATTAACCCTTTTTGGTCTTTAACCTATGTTTCAAAGTAAGGCGAGGGGAAAAGTTTCGTTCGCGAAACACCGTTACTTGAAACGGTCGTTTCTCCTAAACCGTGCATCGGAATCGAACGAACTACATATCAAAACGAAGCTCGTAACATGAGCTATCTAAACATGGCAGTGGTCGTAATCTAGCAGGGGGTTCTCGGGTCCTAATGTTATGCACAAAAACAGTCCAAAGAAAATCGGACGTTACGACGGCTATGTTTACGCGATTACCAATGTTTAAACTACTCCAATTAACCACCAACCAACTCATAACCATCAATACAACAAAACTTCACCTAAACCATACCACATCAGTCCATAATCTCCAAGGTTTTCAACTCAAACAACCACAATCAAGACCTATGAACTATAATCAAGCTTCAATTACCAAAACACTTCCAAATCAAACCAAACTACTAATAATCACAATCCATGCTTCTCATTTCACAACACCAACCATTAAACTTACTAACAAATAAAGTAAAGGCTAGGGTTTGAAGTTTATACCTTCCTTGGGAGGTGTTAAGTTGCTAGGAAGCCTTAGGGAGCCTCCTACAAGCTTGATCTTTCCAAAGAAATCAAGAACACAAAGTTAGGCTTTGAAGTTTCTAAAAGTCCGATTTAAAGAACTGTAAAAATGAGGGTCTTACCATGATTATTTGGACGAGACTTGTGAACAAGAGTTGTAGGCCATCTCAATACCTTTCCCATGAGCTATAGAACACAATATTTGAGTGAGAAATGAAGGAGATACAACAGTTTTAGTGTTCTGATTCTGTTTTGGCCGAGAGCATGAAGAACAATGCCTTGGTTTCTTTTTGATTTTGATGAAAAATGATTTGCTTGGCTTGGTTGCTTGGTTTTTGTGCTTGCTTTAGTCAATTACCTTCTTGCCCTTGAATTTGTGTGGTTACAAAGCCACCACACCTCCTTCCTTCCCATGTCATGCTTATGTCACCTTGCACATGTCATAATGCTCCCACTTGTCCACACCTTGTGGTTTGATGATGTCACAATCCCTGGCTTCTTGTACAAGCTTGTCTCTTGGTCACTTATTTGTTTTACGGTTCGCTTATCTTTCGTTCTCGTTTATCGTTTGAGGGATCATACCCGGGATCTTATTACTTAGGTTCCCTTAACCTTTCTCAATATATTATATTCCTTTTATGATCCTCTCTTATAATCCTTTAATTTCAATCCTTTTTATCCTGTTACCTTATACTCAATTCTCTCCGTATCTTGTGGATTTCCGGGAAAAATCAAAGTGTTCGGAATTGGATTCTGACGATCTTTACATACACTTATATACCACATAGAGTACTAATAATATCCCATAAGATCAATAACAGAACCCCTACATAGCGTGGCATGAAAATTTTTCTCGTTCAGCAAAAACACTATTCATAAGGGTTTCAAAATTTCTCAAAAATTGGGGTTATTACAGTCTCCCCTCCTTAAAAGGATTCCGTCCCGGAATCAGATAGAAATGAATAGGGATACTTTCTTAGTATTGCACTTTATAACTCTCAAGTCAATTTTCCCACATTGTGGTTCTACCATCAAACTCTGACTAGTTTGATAACCCTTCTCCTAAGCACTTGTTCTTTTTCACTCTATAACCCTTCCTGGTTGCTCCATACAGGTTACGTCGGGTTGCATATCTATGCGCTCATATGCCTCTATTTATCTGGCATCTAAATTACACTTCCTTAACATTGATACGTGAAACACGTTACGACCTGCTACATGTTCGGGGTTAGGGCTAGCTCATATGCTAACTTCCCAAACGTCTTAACATATCCAAGGGTCCAATAAATTGTAGACTTAGCTTTCCTTTCTTTCCGAACCTCATCAATCCTTTCCAAGGGATACCTATAACATTACTAGGTCCCCTATTTCATACTCTTTATCCTTTCGTGTCAAATCAACATACTTATCATGTCCATCTTGGGCTACTACCAGCCGTCCTCTGATTAGATCTATCATATCCTTGGTCCTTTGGACTACTGCGGGTCCGAGCATCTTGCGCTCTACAACTTCATCCTAACATAAGGGAGATCGACATTGTCTTCCTTCAAGGATCTCATAAGGCGACATCTCGATAATGACATATGATCTATTGTCATAAGATAACTCAATCCGCGTTAAGTGATCATTCCAAATTCTTTCAAGTCTATTGCACAGACTCTCATTATAGCGTTTAGCATTAGAGCTTTTACTTCTCAATACCCATTCTTTTCTAGTTCGTAATCGCTACAACCTTCCGTTCCTAATATTATACTAGTTATACTTTTGCTCGTTAGCGTTCTATAACCTTTTAATAATCACGTCAACCTTAGTATCACGAATGTGTTCCCATTCCGCATACTACCACCACTTTATTACTCCTTTTTCAGTTGTTTCTATTTTCCAAAATTTGATCAATCAAATAGAAGTAAAGGAATTCGTTGAGAGATCACTATGATCATGAACACTTGTTATATCGCATAGTTAGTACAGAAGGTGGCCAGCCTTTAGTACTTGACAAGCAATTAAACAATAGATGGTATCCTAGTAGGCTTCTATCACACAGATAGATAGTCATTCGGCAATACCTCCCCTTCTGGAAGGGTTGTTCTTCTCAGTTTATATGAAATGAAAAGAAGAGAAAAGAACGAATTGAAGAGAATTGTATATATGAAAAAAAAATATACTGCCACAAAATATCTGGTTTGGAATCTACCTCTGAACTATAGAGGTATGTCATAGGAGAACAAAACATATATGTATTTATATCAACATCGAGTATTATCGCATCGCATTTCATATGCTTAAATATTTCTATTCCGTCCATCATTCTATGGACCCATGCTCTTCTTCGAGCTTATACACAATCACCTTTGAAACTCCCTCGATATCGAAAATCGAATCTGGGATCTCATTCTAGACCTCATCGTTACTAGAATCCATTTCTATACCGCAACCTTCTTCGTATGGGTAATACTACTCTTTATCGATAAGAAGGAATAAATATATCATAGGTAGATAATTGACTTAATTAGTCTATCAATGATAACTTATACACCACCACGACCCGATTAGTGGTACTTACTCTCAACATCCATTCCAATACAACTCTCACGGTTGTAAGTAATCAGCTCATTACTCTCAGAATCATTCCTACATTACTATGGCCCACCGTTGACCTACTGTAGTCATTCGTTTTCCATGAAGTTTTAATAGCTAACCATACGGAGTCCATTCATATCATATCGAATTCTTCTAAGGAGGTAACATGATCACCGTTCTTGATTCATGAAGAACACTCCTGATCCTGACGTACATTCATGACGTGAAGCAGATAAAATTGCAGAAGAGTTTCAATCAAAGCAACGATAGCAGGTTAATACCATTCTTAATCATATGCCTTAAATAGAAGACTTAACTCAAAGGTTCGTCTAGTCCTTTTGGAAACATGGTCCTGGCTTATCCCAAGATAGGACCTCCTAAGATAGATAGCCCGTTCATGGCGATTACACGAATTAAACTTTTACCAACTACTATTACGGTTGGGTATTGCACAGTCATCAGAAGGAATGTCAATCTTCCAAACCATAATACAACCTTCACAGTTTTAACCATCATCACTGTATTCCTCTGGCACAAGCGCCTATAATTATCCTCTTACCTTTAAAGTGTCGGCCACCTCTTTGGCCTTTCCTGATAGTACAATTTCCTTACTGTCAATGTCATTTTAACCACCTCCAAATAATTTTCTACCTCATTTCAATCACAGCTTATGTGAAGATGTTTTCCTTAAAATCTGATGAGTAAAAAAAAATCACCATTTTTCCATAAGTTATTGCCTCAGTCTTTAGAGGTTAATCACTGTCACGACTGACTCTCAACTATACTTAGAACATCTTTTATCTTAAGTCCTAATTGCCTAGAACAATTTTAACCTTTACTGGTTTGATCCATACTTTCTCGTGGTTTAACACGTGCCCCACTTGGCATCATTATAATTACGTCATATTTCCTTTATCCCCATTTCCATTCTTGAGAATTTTGAATATTACCTTTTTCCTTATAAAACCTCTAAGGTTATCCTTCAATCGTTCCTCCTGTATTCCCTAGATACAGGGCATATCACAATACCATTTACTAATAGTAGAACCATTGTCTATATACTTCTACAAAATTTCTCCACTGATTCTTAAAGGTTGTTGTTACCTTAACCCTTTCCCAATCATACTGTCAAAACTCATACTATCCCTATTAAGGGTGACATGCCAACCTTTATGCAGTCCCCTAGGATTCATTTTAAGTTACCAATGTTCTATCCTTAATTCCACCTTTAAAAGGTACCTGCATCCTTCCACGAATAAATCAAGTCATATTTCCTTGATAGATTATCATATTCATCATTCCCACCTCGATAGTAAATGCCTAATTTCATAATAACATCTGTATACAAAATGAGGTTAATCAAAATGGCCTCCAAAAGATAACAACGGTTATCCGCTTTTCTTGCCTAATCTGGTAACGATAACATGGATGTTCTGGAAGATATTGGTCGTGTTCAACGTGAACTTCTTCTTAATAATTCCTTATTTACTTTTGTTGTTTATCTCAACAGTCACCTCAATGTTGGGATATCTTTCATATCTGGCGTCTCCCTTTCTGGGTATCATGCCACCGGTCTTACACTTCACCTTCTTGAAGGTCACTTCCTTCATCCAATTTTCTTAATTTCTTACTTTCGTATCCCCTTAGTCTATCCGCGTCTCATTATTTATCCTTCGAATTATCTCAAGGTTTCCTCGAATCCTCCCAACTTACAGGGCATAAACTATATGCATCTCTTATGCCTTCAACCGTCAACTTTAACTCATGGTGAATCACCCTCATCCTGACGATCATATACTTTTCTATTTCTATTAATAGGAGTCTTTAGGGTTTCCTCATACCCAACTCCCTTATCATTCCTCAAACTCTGTTGCCTTTGTTCTGGCTCTAAAGCTTTTACACTATTCCATAACCTTGGGAATTACGATCCCGAAAACAATTGGCTGAACTTTAATCAGTTTATTATAATCTCTTGCTCCGTGCCTTTCTTGGCCTTTCACAAGCGGGTGGTCTCTCTCTTGGGAGGGTAAGTGACAAAACAGTCTTTTGTGGTTCGTCAATCATTTAGAATCTCAAATGATTCATCTATTTCCTTTAGCCAGGCTCTTGCCTCGACTGGGTCAGCTTGTTCCTTGGAACTCTGAGAGCTTAGCGACTTAAAGGTCATGAAAGAATTTCCCACCGCACTGTCTCCTCAGGGTGGTGGTTGGGGATAATAGTCTAAGTTATGTCTAGACAGGTCCATAAATTGCCATATAGGAGTATCGTCTCGGGTCTCCTTTCCTTACTCGACTTTCTGTTTCCTTAGTATGAAATGTTTCAACCTTCTCCCATAATCGGGGTTATCTTATACATTAAAAACCTTGTTTTCCACTCTATTATGTTATGGGTTCTTTCTTTCTTGATGGCAACCTCCCTGACTATCACACTCTGGGTTTGCCCTAAATCCTATTCCTCAAACTATGGCTCTCATCTAAGTTCTCATCCTTAAGCTCTTGAACTTTCGGAACCCAAATTCTATAGGAATACCTCATTATTCCCTTATCATCTTTCTCAGTATTAATCTCATATTTATTTGTTGGCTCTCTGCCTTCATTCATCACCTTTTTCTGGCACAATATGCTCTTTTCCAATAATTCGGTCTCTATTACAATCTCAAACAGCTTTTCGGTACCGGCTCCGGTTACCTTCACTACTATTTCCAAAATCTCTTATAAACTCTCCCAAAGACATTATCATCTTGAGTCTCTCCTTTTTACTAAGGGCATCAGCCACCACATTGGCTTTCCCCGAATGATAAAGAATCTCCCAATCATTATTCCTGATTAGCTCTAACTGCCTCCTCTGGCATATGTTGAGCTCTTTCTACGTGAAAATGTACTAGAGCACTTATGGCTTAGGTAATTCTCGCACTTCTCTCCAAACAAGTAGTGCCTCCAATCTTTAGGGTAAAACTATTGCCACGAGCCTAAGCTCATGGGCGGGGATATCGAATTTCATATTACCTTAATTATCTTGACATGTACGCGATTACCTTACCGTGCTGCATAAGCACGCACCCTAAGCCCTTGTGCGAAGCGTCACTACACTTCACAAAATCTCCTTTTCCATCCGGCAACGCCAGCATAGGGGCCGTCACCAACCTTTGCTTCAGTTCTTAAAAGCTATTCTCGCATTTCTCTGTCTATTCGAACTTCTCAGTCTTATGAGTAAGCCGCGTTAAAAGGGCTACTATCTTTACAAACTTGAACGAACCTCCGGTAGTCGACCTAACCATGGTCATCAATTCATCAGTGGTCCTTTATCCAATCTTGTCAGGATCCTCCATGGGATCCTCCTCAACAACTATCCCTTCTAGGACAACATCCTCAACCGCTACATCCTCAATATCAACATCATCTGGTCCTGCATTAGGACACTCTATCGGATCCACAATCCGATCTCCAATTAGTAATAAAACATCATCGCGCTGTTGCTCCTCAACCTCAGGGTTCGGAGTCCCGCTACTCTATACGATAACGAACTACGCTTCTATCGCTACATTTATAAGGGTTCCCATAAGGGTTTTAACTGTCAGTACTACGTTAGGTAGTCCGACTATGAACTTGGCAAGAGTTCTTATTATCTTAGTGAACTTATTATCTTAACGTCCCATCATCTCTGAGGTTTATAACGCTTAGCTCTGATACCATTTCTGTAACACCCCCAGATCCGGGGTCGGGGATCCGGGTCGTCACGGTCTTTCTTTCCACAATATCACTTCACTTAATTAATAATAAATAACCTTATGATGTGACCCCACACTAACACACACCACAACCCGTTATAGTCTCAGAGATGAAATTTAAATAAGTACAAGTCTTTGAATCCACAATTTAAAAGTTATTACAACCCAAAATGATTACTTGATAAATTTACAGTTAATTGCCATTATCTGCCACAAGTTATAATTATACATAATTGATTCTCAAAAGTAGATGGTCTGATCTACAATAGATCTACCTCTGCAGCTATAGCAGCTACAACATCAACGGGAAGACGCGGGACGCTTCCCACGCACTTGCGCTGGGTCTGCTGGAGTCTGGCCATCTTTCCTAACTGTTGTTGTGTGATGAAAGAAGAAAGTAAGGGTGAGCAGCAAGCCCACCAAAATAATATGTATAATGATTTACAATATATGAGCCTACTCATAATACTCATGAAAGTCTTGGTCAAAAGAAATGAACCAAGTTGATAACTTAATGCGATGAAGTCGCAAAATATTCAGTATATATACATATATACTTTTCAAAATATTGGAAGTCCTCTTCCATGCATAATATACACAAAGTCCTAGTATGTAACTGTATGAAAAAAATATCGTTGCAAGGTGATCTCATATATCTAACCTTGTCTCAACGTTTTTCTGAAAATCTTTGTCATACATAAGACAATTATTAATTAGATATAAGTTTAAAAGATGAGGTTACCAAATACCCCAATATACTTATATCTTTCCCAATACTACTTGAACTACCACCGTTCAAGTTATAATCAGTTTCAAAAGTTCATAACATAGATGAGACTACAAGACAAGATTTGAATAGATTCAATCTTTGAAATATTATTGAATGAAATAAAGTTACGAGATACTTTATTTAGTCCCGATATATATATATCCACATATATATATATCTCTTAAACATTTCCTGGAACCTCTGTTATGTAAAGTATGAACAGAGTTTGAAACATCCAATGAATTTTGGAAAGGAAAGAATTTTGGCATAAACCCGATATCTCGCTGATCAGGCAAAGATACCAATAAGTAACCTTTTCTACTGTAGATGGATGAATTCCTCACCGGTCATCACCCTGGCCGCATTAGGACCTCGCGCTAGACCGTACCCCGGCCCCTCACGCGTTGATGGGCTGCCACCCAGCCACTTACACAATAATAGACCGTACCCCGGCCTGTCGCTTATGCCGACTCAATTAGATGGGCTTACTTCCCGAACGTTGGGCAAGTAATCAATTCATTTACCAAAACTGCAACCTCGTTGCGAATATAAAATACACCACAGAGCCGGATTCCCCAGGTTTTGAGCGAGTATTTAAATCCCCTTAAAAAGGAAGATCTTAAATATAAAAATGAGTTTTGGGATCCGCTCTGACTTTAAAAATCATTTTGAAGACTCGAAAACACTTTAAAGAGTGTTTGGAGTAAAGCTGATTTAATGAAGTAAATCAGTCCCCAGAATATTAGAAAATATCTGAATATTATTAATTAAATAATATTCCCATAAAGAATAATCTTTATAAAAATAATTGAAGTAGAAGTATTAAAATTTATACTTGAAACGAGTATTAAATAACCAAAGATATACTTATATGAAAGTATTATCTTTATTTGAATAATCAAAAATAAGTTTGATTATTTACACCTTATTCTTTAATAAAATAAAGAATATATCTCAGCAAATAATCGGAGTCATAGATCCTCAAATGAATATTCAAATAATATTCATTAAATAATATAAACTGAGTCATAAGTCCTCGAATGAATATTCAAATAATATTCAAATAAATAAATAAAGCTGAGTCATAAGCCCTCGAATGAATATTATAAATAATATTCATTAAATAAAATAAAGGAGTCATACATCCTCAAATGAATATCCAAGTAATATTCAATAAATAATATAAAGGAGTCATAAGTCCTCGAATGAATATTCAAGATAATATTCAATAATAAAATAAAGTTTAAAGTTATCGAATAAACCTTATTCGATTAATAGTTTGGAAAACTATAACCATATATATATATATAAATATATATATATATATATATATCCATATCCATATATACAAAATCTACTCGGGATCCTCGACTCCCGGTTTTAGAAAATATTTTCACCTTTGGGTCCCTATACTAAGGGTATATGCAAGTTACCGCTATCCTCTAGCATAGGTATTATCAACTAAACCAACAGATATATTTCAAGAATATGAAACAGGCATGCATATATACCATATCACATGCTACAATATATCGCAAGAATTTGCTGAATAACCAATATGCATTTATCGCAAGATCATGCATATACAAATGTATACATCACAACAACAGTATAACGGATAGAATACTTGCCTGAGCGACTGGGGGTTACGAATGGCTCGGGACGAGTCTGGTAACCTATAAACAACAAGTAAGTTGGGATTAAACCAAAATCACTTGTAATTCTATACTTTAACTAACTTAGACTCTAACGCTTGTTTTGCGCTCACTGATTTGCTTAAGTCGCTCGGGTACCCTCGGCTCCACCATTTTTAATAATTTAACCTTTATGAGTTTTAAAGCGATTCCTTCGCGAGTGTCTTACCAACTGCCTAACACACTTACCATAAATGTTTCATACATTAATTAACCCTTTTTGGTCTTTAACCTATGTTTCAAAGTAAGGCGAGGGGAAAAGTTTCGTTCGCGAAACACCGTTACTTGAAACGGTCGTTTCTCCTAAACCGTGCATCGGAATCGAACGAACTACATATCAAAACGAAGCTCGTAACATGAGCTATCTAAACATGGCAGTGGTCGTAATCTAGCAGGGGGTTCTCGGGTCCTAATGTTATGCACAAAAACAGTCCAAAGAAAATCGGACGTTACGACGGCTATGTTTACGCGATTACCAATGTTTAAACTACTCCAATTAACCACCAACCAACTCATAACCATCAATACAACAAAACTTCACCTAAACCATACCACATCAGTCCATAATCTCCAAGGTTTTCAACTCAAACAACCACAATCAAGACCTATGAACTATAATCAAGCTTCAATTACCAAAACACTTCCAAATCAAACCAAACTACTAATAATCACAATCCATGCTTCTCATTTCACAACACCAACCATTAAACTTACTAACAAATAAAGTAAAGGCTAGGGTTTGAAGTTTATACCTTCCTTGGGAGGTGTTAAGTTGCTAGGAAGCCTTAGGGAGCCTCCTACAAGCTTGATCTTTCCAAAGAAATCAAGAACACAAAGTTAGGCTTTGAAGTTTCTAAAAGTCCGATTTAAAGAACTGTAAAAATGAGGGTCTTACCATGATTATTTGGACGAGACTTGTGAACAAGAGTTGTAGGCCATCTCAATACCTTTCCAATGAGCTATAGAACACAATATTTGAGTGAGAAATGAAGGAGATACAGCAGTTTTAGTGTTCTGATTCTGTTTTGGCCGAGAGCATGAAGAACAATGCCTTGGTTTCTTTTTGATTTTGATGAAAAATGATTTGCTTGGCTTGGTTGCTTGGTTTTTGTGCTTGCTTTAGTCAATTACCTTCTTGCCCTTGAATTTGTGTGGTTACAAAGCCACCACACCTCCTTCCTTCCCATGTCATGCTTATGTCACCTTGCACATGTCATAATGCTCCCACTTGTCCACACCTTGTGGTTTGATGATGTCACAATCCCTGGCTTCTTGTACAAGCTTGTCTCTTGGTCACTTATTTGTTTTACGGTTCGCTTATCTTTCGTTCTCGTTTATCGTTTGAGGGATCATACCCGGGATCTTATTACTTAGGTTCCCTTAACCTTTCTCAATATATTATATTCCTTTTATGATCCTCTCCTATAATCCTTTAATTTCAATCCTTTTTATCCTGTTACCTTATACTCAATTCTCTCCGTATCTTGTGGATTTCCGGGAAAAATCAAAGTGTTCGGAATTGGATTCTGACGATCTTTACATACACTTATATACCACATAGAGTACTAATAATATCCCATAAGATCAATAACAGAACCCCTACATAGCGTGGCATGAAAAGTTTTCTCGTTCAGCAAAAACACTATTCATAAGGGTTTCAAAATTTCTCAAAAATTGGGGTTATTACATAACACGTCAAACAATCAATGATATATTATTTATAATACAGTCTCGGGTTGTAAACAGGCTTTCGGGTATTTAAAATGATTTTTAAAATATTTTTCGGAATTAAAACGGGTCGTTGGATAAATTTTAATGCAATAAACAGGGTTCGGTTGGCCAAATCTGGCTCCAAAACAACTTTATACTAATTATCGAGCCTTGAAAACAATTTAAAATAATATTTTAAAGCTCGAAACTATTTTTCGAAATTTTTAAATTATTTCTAAATAATTAAATCTAATTAAATAATTAATTAAAATCAATTAATAATTAATTAAATCAATTAATCAATTAATTTTTGAATTAATTGACTAATTAATCAATTAATTATTAACTAAAATTAATTAACTAAATAATTCAGATTTATTTTTGAATTAAAAATAAATTTTGGAATTGAAATAATAATATTTGGAATTTTCAGAAATTAAAAACGATTATTTTTAATTAAAATAAATAGAAAATATGATTTTTAAACATTTTTAAAACAGGAATCATATTTTCGCAAACTCTGAAAACTTCAGGGACCAAACTGCATCGTCCCTAAAAGTTTAGGTATCAAACTGTAATTTTACAGGGGGGTCGCCGAAAAATGCCCTGTCTCGCCGGAGAAGACGATTCAGGGATGCTCAGACCACCACCACCTCCAGATATGATCTACACCACACCAGGAATCTAACCATGCCATCAAATCACACAACCCATCCCTGAGTTGGCCGGAATTTAGCCGAGAAGTTCGCTGGTTTCCGGCGAACTCGGCGTGAACTTAAAATCACAACTCCCTTCGATTCACGAATCCTCTGTTAACGAGCTATATATCAATCGATTGCAAATTTCATAAGGAACACAACCCACTATATATCAACAGCTAATAACCCCTAGATCAAAAAGCCCTAAATTTCTCTTAAGAACATTCATACGGGTTATTAACCCTAATTTCAAAATTCGACATGTTATTGAACTCCAAATCAGTCATATAATATATCAAAATCATCAGGAAAACAAGCTCTACAACATGCAATCATCAAATCATTCAAACAATCATCCGAACAAAAATTCATATTTTTAATTAAAATAATTTGAAAATAATAAAAATTATAGAAAAATAACCTTGATTTCTGCAGGTGTATGGATCACAGATTCTGAAAGTACTCCTCAAGACCTTCGATTTGTTTACTCGAGCTTTCCAAACAGAGATCACTAACACCTCGATTTGTTGGTTTGATTTTCAGAAAGGTTTATGAATATATGAATTTTCTCTGTAAAAACTATATAATTACTGTTTGCAAATAATTTTTGGAACGAAATAAAATACGGTAAAGGCTATTTATAATTACAGAAAATTAGTATCCCGTTGGATCATTTCGGGTATGAAATGGTACGTTTATTTATAAAAAATGATCCAAACGGTACCGGTTTTCGGGATAATTATCCAAATCAGTACAATTTGTACTGCGGTCTTGGTCTAAGCGCCTGGTTACACGTATTACGAGGTGATAATTATGATAGTTTAATAAAAAGATCCCATTTATCAAATATACGGGTTTTATTGATTTACCGAAACGAATAATGTATCGAAAATGTTACGCCGGGACCCACACAGGACAAACCGTACTCCGGATCGAAAAAGTCGAAACATGGAAACTGCTCAGAATATTGTAATTAGGTTAGGAAGGAGTTCTCGGAAGAGTTTCGGGTTATAAAAACGTAAAAACGGATGACATCGGTTGGTTCCCGATTGTATAAAATAGTTTTTAAATACTTGGAAAAAGATTTTATAAAATCCATATATTTCCTATAAAATCATAAATCAACATAAAAATAAATAGGAAGATATGACAATTATTTATATTTTATTTTGGACATTTAAAAATTAAAATACTCAATTAATACTATTTTTAAACATCCAAACACATTTAACACTTAACAAATAATTCACAGAATAAATACTAAACATACATAATAATTATTTATTAGCAAAATAATTACACGGTATATCCCAGATATTACATTGAAGCTCTCTGACAGACTTCTTTATCACATCAGTATCAGCTAGTGTGGCGCCACAAAACCCGGGGTCAGGAATCTCGGAGGCCATGCCATCTAAACTACTATAACCACATAACTCACACTACAATATATAATTACTCACGTTTCACGACCCCACACTTATCACACACACACACTTACAGGTTATTGTCTTGGAAACGAATCATTCATAACTAGAGTAATTCAACCATCAAGTGATAATTATTACAACCCAAAAGTGATTAAGTCTTACCGGGGAGTAACCTTTAAGTAAGGCTAGTCCGTCGGCCAAATATACGTTTCTCGTTTATTACCTTATATAAGTCATACTTATAAATAAGCCGAACTAAAAATAATTGAAAACTAATCCAGCTTATTCGGACTACCTGTGGTGGAGCACCAAACAATCTACGGAACAGCTGGCCATTTCCTACCCGTTTCCTGGCTGTGGTTCTCATGGTAGGCATCTTGATTCACTGTTGTGTTGTGTCAATTTAAGAAAACAAGTGTGAGCTATAATGACCAGCATTATAATGTACGGTATGAAAATGATTGTATGATAACTTACGTAAAACATCAAATATGATAATTATGTTTTATTCGAAAATAGTTTTTCTTTGTGATACACACCTTCTTATGCAAACAATTCTTTAGGGGATTTTATTATCCTGCGAATACCTCAATAGTAAACCCAGCACCTAGGCTTGGGTTACGGTATTGCATCACAATTCTAATTGGAAGAATTAGGACACTCGTTGGAGCCACCGTATACGATGATCGATCGTAATACAATAATAGTAACTTTTTTCTACTAGTAGAAGGACGACACCTTCGTATCCCGGTTATCACTCTTGTCGCATTCGGGCTACGTGTCCCATTTTTGGGTATACACATACTTCACAAGTTCCTGAGTACACGGAGTACCTTCGCCTACGGTACCTTTGGTAGTCCATCTAGCACACATAGTACCAGAGTCTACCCCTTCCTTGTCCTTTAAAAGAATTCTATCAATCTCGAGAACTCCAACTACATCGAAGTTCCACAAGCGTGTTGCTTGTTGATAGAAATAGTTTATCTTACTAAGATATAAATGTATATATATATACGTACTTCCGAGATTTTTGGAGGAAGTACTAAGGATGTGAGTTGACCATTGTCAACAGATAATTAGATAAGGGGAGAAAAAGTTTCTCCTTGAAACTATATTCAAAATATTATATAAGTCGGGATAATATTTTCCGACGATCTAAAATATTCGAATGATTTTTCAAAGACAGAAAGTATAATTTAAATCAGGATCTATGATTTTTAAATCAATAATAAAACCTTTAATGAATAATAAATAATTACACGATAATCGATAAATAATTAAACCTCGAATGAGTTTACTCTCTAAAAGAATATTTAAAATAATATTCCTCAACTAGTTTCTGTCTAATTAGTTAATAATCTTTAATGTTTAATCAGGTTTGAAATAAATAATCGTTGGAATATACTACTCTCATAATAAAGTATTAGGTATATAGTATTTATTATTCGAACCATAAAATATAGTTGAGGGAATATGATCGTTGGGAAATCATTTTAATAAAAGTTCAAGGTATTTTAATATTTCGTAAGTGTACGTTAAGTCCCTTTAAAACGTACTATTATGGACTTGTAATCGTCCTATAATATCACCGGAATGATTCTTGGGTTTTTATCTTAAAATCCCGACCGACTCTCGGTCTTATAATCATACGTCACACTTAAAGCGGAAATTAAATATTTTACGATATATCCTTATCGTACAACATCGCTACATTATGCGAAAAATTCAATTACTACATTTCATGGCAAGCATGGTATTTATGAAATTATAGTAAAACAATCCTTTCACAACACAACATTAAAATGGAGTTGGGTTCGTAAACATGCCTGGGTATTTCGAGGTGGAGGATGCTCTATGTTCCGCTCGAAAATCTATAATCATAAACACAATTCGTTAGGTCCCGTTCTAATTTACGGCGACTCGCACTCATGCGCTACTTATTATGCACCCTCTCAATTTGTACTACCCTTATTATTCCTTTAAGTCCTTATTCACATCATGGTCGCTTCATTTTTCTAAGTATCTTAGGTTCATTTTCATTATCGCCGTGGGCTCCGCTTATGGATTCTACGGTTTCTAATCGCACGGTCTCAGCTCCGATATTTTTATAAAATTGAAAAATCATTATTTTCACTTGAAATTTTTATGGCAGTTAGGAATATCAATATGTTACTCTCTGTAAAAATTTCATGATTTATGAACACATTAAGTCGATCCTTTATATTTTCAAAGTACGTAATTTATAGCAGTCTTCGTCGCGTAAATCACTTTTAGTAAATCGGCCATAACTTTTGATCCGTAAATCGGAATCAAGAGATTCAAGCGCCTAAACGATCCTTATAAAATTGTCTATCATAATCAAGGTTGTTTTTAAGAAAATATAGTTTACATCTTCGGGACTTTCTGCAGAAACTTAAAGTTACGATTTGTTCGTTTTAACGAAATTACGTTTACGATCAGAGTTTCGTTTACGCCCTAAATCTTTATACAACCACCAAAAATCATCATATAATCATCAACACACAAACTCCTCTCAATAACATCATGTTCTTGAGGCAACAACAATAAAACTTAAATCTACTTATCCAAACATCAAGATTTCAACAACATAACCTCTAAAACTAGTTTTACAACTACATACTAAATGGATCTTGAAATTGAATCTTAAATAAAGTTGGGTCAAAGATTTTTACCTTTCTTAAAAGCTTGAGATGTGTTCTTGAGAATGGTGGAGTCTTGGAAGTGCTTGGTATGATTTTTGGAACCTAAAACCACCATTGAAATGAAGAAACCAAAGAAGAGTTACTATTCATACAATTCACTAGTAACTTTCTTAATTTTATTTCACCCATCAAACCTTGATAAGAAAAGATCAAAGAATTTTCTTACCTGATTTTCGTTGTTAGGAAGCTTGAGAATTAATGGGATGATTTTACCATGGCTAGAACTTGAGATTTTATTTTGAGTTTCTCCCTTTTTCTTGAAATAGCCGAATGGGAGAATGAAAGAGGGGGGGTTATGCTTGCTTCCTTGGGTGCTTCTAGGAAATGGGATGGTGATATCTTTCTATTGATTGTTATTCTTCCTAGTATAGAATCCAAGGTTTATTCCTTGTTGCAAATCTTGGGGACAAATCCAAGTAGCTTGCTAGTTTACAAGTTAAACTACATGTGCTAGCTTCCTTAGCACACTATTTGGCTAGCTTGCTTGATCATCCTATGTTTAGCTCACTATTTGATAAAGTAACCATGGTTACTTTCTTACTATGGTTAGTTAGTACGTTACGTTTATTTAATCGTTTACGCGTTCGCTCGGTCGCTTAAGCGTTTTCATAATACTTACTCGCAAATGGTTCGCGACATAATTCCTTTCGTATTTATTCCTTATATTTTAAATTATTGTACTTGGATATAAATCTCTAGGGTTTTAATCTTGTAATTATATTGCGATTCCCGTAATCCTCGATAAGTCATAAATACGGTCATTTTTCAAAGTTCGTTTTCTTCGAAAACTAATAGCGTTTACATACACTCATTTGGTACCTATAATCATAATATCAACTCCGAAACTCATTTTCTCATGCACTACATAGTGTGGGCTCAAAAGTTTTTCCGTTCGTCAGGGTTACTATTCATTAAATGTTTTACAAGGTCTCAAAAATTTGAGTTATTACAGTCTTCCCTTCTAACAAGAATTTCGTCCCGGAATCAATTAGTAAATAAGTGGGGATATCTATTCCTCATTGCGTCTTCAAGTTCCCAAGTTGACTCCTCGACATTTTGATTCCTCCATAAGATTCTAACCAGCTTCACAGTCTTGTTTCTCAGCACTTGTTCTTTTTGTTCCATTATCCTTATTGGCTGCTCGATGTAGGTCAGATCTGGTTGTAAATCTACCTGCCCGTATTCTATTACATGTCGTGCATCTGCATGGTACTTCCTTAACATGGACACGTGGAACACGTTGTGTACTTGTTGCAGATTAGGAGGCAAGGCGAGCTCGTAAGCTAGAGGTCCTATTCTCCTCAAAATTTCAAAGGGTCCGATGAACCTGGGACTCAGCTTCCCTTTCTTCCCAAATCTCATCACTCCTTTCCACGGAGATACCTTCAATAGCACAGAATCTCCTACTTAATATTCCCTATCCTTCCTGGTCTGGTCGGCATACTTCTTTTGTCTGTCCTGGGCTGCTACCAGTCTTTTCCTGATGAGTCCCACCATTTCCCTGGTCTGTTGGACTAACTCTGGTCTTAATATCTTGTGTTCTCCAACTTCATCCAAACATAGGGGAGAGCGACATCTCCGCTCATAAAGAGCTTCATACTGAGGCATTCCTATGCTAGCGTGATAGTTATTATTGTAAGTGAATTCGATCAGGGGCAAGTGGTCATCCCAATTTCCTTTGAAATCAATGGCACATACTCGTAGCATATCTTTTAGGGTCTGAGTAGTCCTTTCGCTTTGTCCATCAATCTGCGGGTGGTAAGCGGTACTCATGTTTAGTCTGGTGACTACGCATTCCTGGAAGCTTCTCCAAAATTGGGAATTAAACCTTGGGTCTCTATCTGACACTATGGCTACAGGAACGTCATGTCTCACTACAATTTCCTTCAAGTAAATGTCCACCAACTTGTCTACGGTGTACCTTTCATTGATTGGTAGGAAGTGTGCGGACTTGGTCAATCTATCTATGATAACCCATATGGCGTCGTGATTGGTCTTCGTCCTTGGTAGGCCTGTCACAAAATCCATGGCTATATACTCTCATTTCCATTCCGTAATTTCCAGGGGTCATAATAGTCCACTAGGTCGCTGATGTTCAGCCTTCACTGTCTGGCATGTGAATAATATTCCTTAAGGTCACGGTACATCTTTGTACTTTCTGGGTGGATTGAATATCTGGAGTTGTGCCCTTCGTGCAGCAGCTCATCCTTTAACTCTTGCACATTTGGAATCCAAATTCGGGACGCATACCTCATGATCCCTTTCTCATCCTTCTCGCATCTCACTTCTTCACCGGTCAATGTTCCTCTTTCTTCACTCATCTTCTTTTCCTGACATACTCGTATCATTTCAGTCAGCTCCGGTACTAGCTTAATCTCAAATAATCCTTCCGTTCTCTTACCGGTCATTCTCACGTCAATTTCCATCTTCTCGAATTCTTTAATAAGCTCCTCCGATGTCATTATCATCTTGAGTCTTTCCTTCCTACTAAGGGCATCAGCCACCATATTGGCTTTACCCGGGTGATACAAAATTTCACAGTCGTAGTCTTTTATCAACTCTAACCATCTCCTCTGTCTCATGTTCAGTTCTTTCTGAGTGAAAATATATTTGAGGCTTTTATGGTCAGTTAAATCTCGCATTTCTCACTGTATAGGTAGTGTTTCTAAATTTTTAGGGCAAACACTATGGCTGCTAATTCTAGATCATGCGTCGGGTATCTGCTCTCATACTCCTTCAATTGTCGAGAGGTATATGCTATAACTTTGCCGTGTTGCATCAGTACACATCCTAATCCTTTAAGCGATGCGTCGCTGTATATCACAAACTCTCCCTTTCCATCGGGAAGAGCGAGCACTGGTGCTGACACCAGCCTCCTTTTCAGCTCTTGAAAACTCTCCTCATATTTCTCTGTCCATACAAACTTTTCTGTCTTCCGGGTAAGTCTAGTCAGTGGACCGGCTATCTTAACAAAATCTTGCACGAATCTTCGGTAATATCCTGCTAAACACACAAAACTCCTAACCTCTATTGGGGTAGTTGGTCTTTCCCAATTGGATACCGCCTCTATTTTGGCAGGGTCAACTAAAACTCCTTTGCTACTCACCACATGTCCTAAAAACTGAACATCTCTTAACCAAAACTCGCACTTCGAGAACTTGGCATATAATTTCTCATTCCTCAAGATTTCTAAGACTATCCTCAAATGTTCTGCATGTTCTTGCTCTGTCTTTGAGTAGGTCAGAATATCATTTATAAAAACTATCACACATATATACAGGTACTTTTTGAACACTCTGTTCATCAAATCCATAAAGGCTACGGGTGCATTGGTTAACCCAAATGACATGACTAAGAACTCATAGTGCCCATACCTAGTGCAAAAAGCAGTCTTCGGTATATCTTCTGGTTTGATTTTTAACTGGTGATATCCTGTTCTCAAATCTATTTTGAAAAAATGTACAGCTCCCTTGAGTTGGTCGAATAGGTCATCAATCCTGGGGAGAGGGTACCTATTCTTAATAGTCAGCTTATTCAGCTCTGGATAGTCTATGCATAATCTCATACTGTCGTCCTTTTTCTTTACGAACAGTACTGGCGCTCCCCATGGTGACACACTGGGTCTTATCATTCCATTATCTAATAACTCTTGCAGTTGAGAAGCTAGTTCCTTCATCTCAATTGGGGCTAGCTTATATGGGGCCTTGGATACTGGTGCCGTTCCTGGTGCTAATTCTATAGCAAATTCTATTTCCCTGTCAGGTGGCAATCCGGGTAAGTTTTCTGAAAACACATCCTCGAATTTGTGTACTACGGGTATCTCCTGTATATTAGGGACTTCCTTCTTGGTATCTACCACATAAGCCAAATAGGCCTCGTTACCCTTCCTTAACAACCTTTTTGTCTGTATCACGGTCATAAATTTCTGGTTCTGTCGTTGACCTCTAAACACTACTTCTTTTTCATTTTGCACTCTTATCTTTACCCTCTTCCGTTCACAGTCTATTTGCGCTCCGTTACTGGATAACCAATCCAAACCTAGGATTACATCAAATTCTCCTAACGCAAATGGAATTAGGTCAACCTCGAAGACCTTCCCTTCCAATTTCAACTTGCACTTAGGGTGTACTTGATTTAAAGGAATTATTTCTTTGTTTGCTATTTCCACTTTTAATATCTCACGTAAGGGTATGGCATTAAGTCTTAACTTTTTAGCAAAATCTTGAGATATAAATGACTTGGTTGCTCCAGAATCAAATAGGACATTTGTATGTTCGGAATTTAACAAAAGGGTACCTGCTATCACATCAGTGTTTCGGACAGAATCCTGAACAGTCATGTTAAAGGTCCTAGCAGCTGGGGGTCGGTTGGATGCAGCTCTGCTCATCCCTGAGGCTGGGGGCTTCAATGTCGGGCAATCCTTTCTCATGTGCCCTACCTTTCCATATTGGAAACACGTTACATTGGGTCGGGTGCAGTTATTGGCAAGATGTCCGACTTGGTCACACCTGTAACATTTTAGAGGGGCTCTTGCCTGGGTACACACTCCAAGGTGTCTTCTCTTACAGGTTTGACACTCCGGTATTGGGGCGCGGGGTTGGCTATGAAATGTGGCCCTAGATTGTCCGCCGCCCTGACCAACACTCTCACTCGGGGCCTTTCTGAATCCGGGGCCTCGTGCAGGTTGGGACGCCGCTCCCCTGACGAACCTTCGTGGAAGGCTCCTGTTCCCTGTTCCTATCCCTTGGCTTCCTATCTTCCTCTTCCTATTTTCCTTTTCCTTCACACTCTGCTCACTTCCAGCTTCAATAATAGAGGTTTTCTGCACTAAGGTGGCATAATGTGTCAGATCTAGTACTGCCACTCGGTTCTGAATCCACTATTTCAGACAAAGCTGAAACCTTCGCATTTTCTTCTCTTCGGTATTCACGAACTCAGGCACAAATCGTGATAGCTCAGTAAACTTGACCTCATACTCTGCCACAGTCATCTTATCCTGTTTCAACTCCAGAAACTTAATCTCCATCTGGGTCTCCATAAACCTAGGGAAATACTTGTCTAAGAACAGTCGGGTAAATCTATCCCATGGGATCACAACATCAGTCTTTAGGTTTCGTTTGGACTCCCACCAGTAGTTAGCTTCTCCTTTCAGCATGTAAGAAGCAAAAATGGTCTTGTGTCGTTCCTCAACACCTAGTATCTCGAAGGACTTTTCTATCTCTTTGAGCCAGGCCCGTGCTTCAATGGGGTCGGCAGATCCTAGAAACTCTGGGGGTTTGAGAGATTTGAAGGCCCTAAAGGCAGTGGATGCGGTCTGTTGGGAAGCATGTGGCTGTGGTGGAATAGGCTGTTAGTTCAGATTTGCTCTTAACAGTTCCATAAATTCATTCATGGGGTTCGCTCCCTGATGGGTATCCTCAGCCTCTTCTTCTACATAATCTTCTTCATCATATTCATTATAGTCTAGGTCTTCTTCACTGTCTTCACTCACTACAGGGTCAGATTCATTCCGTTTTTGGTTAACAGATTCTGCGGGCTGTGCCCTGGTTCCTCTTCTACGGGGTGGCATTATTCTGATAATGAAAATTTGTCAATATAGTTGTAATTATAACAGTTGGATTAATTTATTCATATGTAAGCATGTCACTCATTATCTAGCATGTTTTTCCCTTTTTTTTAAAGTGCAATAATATGGACATCCATTTCTTAATAACTGCTTAGATATATATTTCGTAAGGTCTCCCACTTATATCTTGGGGGACAAAACAACTAGCTCAGTTCATACATGCCTGATTACAATATATTACTACTTGTCCTGAATACTCCTTCCTAACCTAATCTGGTAATTCCGGACATTTTCCGTATTTTGACTTTTTCGATCCGGATTACGTAATGACCCGTGTGCGGCCGGGCGCAAGATTTTCGGTACGATAACCATTTTGATAAATCAACAAAACCCGTATTCTCGAGAGACGGGATATTTTTACATTTTTGTCGTATATGGTGTTTTATGAAAAGCTCAGTTTTGATAATTATCCAAATCTGGTATTAAATTGTATCGTTTTTATAGTTACTTAGCGGCTAAGTAATCTATTTTTGGATCGTTTTGCAGTTACTTAGCGGCTAAGCAACTAATTTATCGATCCAAAACGATCCAGAATGAACCAATATTCCGTAAATATAAATAGCAAATTTCTTATTTCATTTATTTCGTTTATTCATTTGCAACCAGTAAATATACAGTAAATACAGAGAAAAACCCTAGAATACGATACGTTCTTGAGAATCAATCGTACGAACGAAGGCATTATCGAACTCCGATTCAGGCGTGAAGCATATCAAAACGAAGCTCTCAAAATCTTCTTTCTGAATCAAACATCAGTTTTTGCCCAGAAATCAAGGTATTTTTCTGATTTAATTATTTTAATTCGAATTAAATATGAATTAAAATATGAATTTTCATTCTTGATGTTGTTTGTGTGATTTGATGGCATAACCATGTAGATAATTTCTTCCTGATCATTTTGGTATATTATATGATGAATTTGGAGTTCAATAACATATAAAAATTTGAGTTTGATTCCCGAATTCAAAAATTAGTGTTTATAGAGTTTGAATGTTTTTAATTGATTTTGGGTATTTCTTTGTTTGGGGTTATTCGTTAAAATTGATTGTGGCAACTGGTAGATCGTCGAAAGACGATTCTAATGATATATATTTGGTTAACAGACGATAGTCGGAAGGGCTTCGTCGGAAAATCGAACCTCGCGGCGGCGAGATTTTCAGGCGACGTTTCTGGGTGATTCTTTAGTTATTCAGGCGATTTGATTCTGCAGATGTGTTCCTGGATGTCTCAAGAATATCCCCTGTTAATTTGTCAGCGTTCTGGGTTGTTTTGGTGTCGCCGGAAAAGCTCCAGTCGCCGTTAATGGCGACTGGCCGGCGGGACGGCGGCAAAACGAGGAAGACAACGAAATTACCGTTCAGCCCCCCCTGTTTTGCAGAATTTCTTTTTTAGTCCCTGAGTTTTTCAAAAATCCCAAAAATCATATTTTGGTTTTATAATTTTCAAAAAATGTATTTTCTCTTTATAATTATTTTCAGAAAATATTTTTATTTATTTTAAATTCCCAAATTTTATTATTTTTAATTCTAAAAATTATTTTTAATTCGAAAATAAATCCAAATTATTTAATTAATTAATTTTAATTGATAATTAATTCTTTAATTAGTCAATTAATTTAAGTATTAATTGATTAATTAATTTAATTAGTTATTAATTAATTTAATTAGTTATTAATTAATTTTAATTGATTATTTAATTAGATTTAATTATTTATTTTTGATTTAAAAATTCTGAAAAATAGTTTCGAGCTTTAAAATATTATTTTAAATTATTTTCCAGGCTCGATAATTCTTATAAAATTATTTTCAGATGTTCGAGCCCTATTATTTAATTATAAAATGATTCGAAGACCCGTTTTAATTCCGAAAAATATTCAAAAATTTATAATAAATTAACCGTTCGTCCGTTTAATACGAAACAAACGCCTCTAGACTCAGAAAAATATTCTGTTTTCATTAAAAATACTTTCGAGACCCAAATCCTTTTGTTTCTAAAGGTCGCTTATTTTACGAATCATTCTAAGCCGATTATTGATCGATAAATCATATTTTTGACCTCATTTGAGTTTTAAACACACCGAGTCAAATGTTTTGACGAACCGAGTCATATGTGATATGAATTATGTGATATGTGGCTTATATGATTATGTGTTTATATGTTATGTGAAATACATGTGTACGTGAGTCAAGAGTCTTGTGTTGGACTGTTGTAATTATGTGTGGGCTATCGTATGGGTAGACGATAGGGCTTTAACGCGCAACTCGTTGAGTAATCATCGTTTAGACGATTAAAGTTGTATCTTTTAATTATAGATACGGATCATTCAAGTTGATCAGTGTCACACCCCCAACTTAAATAGTGAAATAAATATAGCTATTACATCATTTTAATGAAGGATACACAACCAATCCAAGATCTTACAGTTTAGGGTTTGGAACAGCCCATCACTACCAGCGATTACATCTGATTACAAATACCGAATCCTCACAGCTATTATTACTTATTCTACCTGAGCTCGAACATAAGCATCAGCATCACAGGTCTTACGGGCAGTCTGCTTGAATCTAACCATAGCTGCTAACTGTAATATCAGGGTAAAGCAAGAAGTGAGCCAAAAGCTCAACAAGTGCTAACAGTACAATGCAAAACATAAATCGAGATATACCTTTAGGAATGAAAATGGAAAGACATAATCAATGATAACGAGAGATAAAACTTATGTGAGTTGGCATCATTTTGCTTGCATCAAAACAATTTTAAAATCATTCTTAATCAAAATCATTTTATGACGCTACGGATTACAGCCGGTGATCAGCCGCGAAGTAATCCCGAACCTCGCTGGGTTCTAAAACATTATTGGGAATCCCTAGGCAACTTTTAAGCCTAATATAAGTGTGGAAAGGACTCGCGTCTCAGTCCAGATCCACCATTCAAAGAAAACATTTATCCCCCTTTGGGACTGAAAAATCCACATTTTAATCATTTTAAAAACTGATGCCGATTTATGACAAAATCTCTTTCGACTGTAATCATTTTTATCAAGGGATTATAGATCAACTTGAAACACTGGAAATATGACACTAAATCTCAGGGCCATGATCCACTAGACTTTACTATATTAGGGTAATTGAGAGGTTTCCATAAACAAGAACTTTGACAAGGAAATTGAGCAAGGCTATTGGATAATATGAAAGAGTAATGCCAAACTAGGCTTAAAGCAATGGTTGTAGACAAGATATAGGTATTAGAACATCAAGAAGATAAGCATCACTGGTTCCAATAGGATAGAGGTGTTAAAATATAAAGAAAGTGATCATCAGCTCAAGATATAACAGGGTATCAAGCTTTAGGGTAAGGATAGGGTTATCAAACAATCATGAATGAATTTAAGAAATGATTGGCTTTTAGGTATCAAGATAAAGTTTCTATCGAGGTTATTTCAAGAGTTGAATCAAAGCATCAGGGTGCAATATCAAGATTTCTCAGGGATCAATAGCATGATAATCAAAAGGATCAATAAAGTATTATAACAAATCTCTATTTTATCATGGCATTAAACTATCATGAAAGACTTTTGAACTACTTGCAATACGTACTCGAGGGTTCATGGCATCTCTATGTAACTCAAAGATAAACAAAAGATACGCTTGATTTAAATATATCAAAATGACTCAGGATAATTGCATCGATATATATATGAACTGTTTACAGTAAATACGAAGGTCAAGTTGAATCACTTGCCTTGAGATAGACTGGTCTGGTCTGACTGGTAGGAGCAACAAATGGAGCTTCACTCGACTTTTATGGCAAGTTTTCCCTCGTCTCGAGATCCTACATAAATAATAATAATCCTCATTATAATATATTCTTACCATCTTAACCTATTTACAACCCGAAATTAAACATGGATGGCACTTAGGCCTATACGCACTTAATTCATATCCACCATTATATTTTCAAATGTACACACGTAGCCACATAATCACATATCATATATTAATACCAAATAACATCATATACACCATAATGCCACACTAGGCTTGGATGATCTC